>NC_081136.1:30270679-30570679 GCF_958295425.1 Solea solea | reverse complement strand
CGTTTTCTCCTAAATGGTCAATGGGTGTTGAGAAGAAGTCATTTGCGTGCAACTTTATGACACAATGCCCTTCTCCCTTGAGTAACATCTGTAAACATTTTTTCTGAGGAGTTTAGGGTCTCAATCACTAGTTATAGGTCTTCACAATTAACTGATTATTCAATTAAACAAGAATGATTTTGATATGTATGTGTACATTTTAAAAGGGCAAAAAACAACAATAACAAATCATTAAAATGGGAAAATAATCGACAGATTACATAATGAAGATAATTATTAGTTGCAGCACGTCTTGAATGGAGCATTTAGTGAATTATAGACCTATATAGAGGAGTAAAATAGTTGAAGCACGGTACAAATTTGCTTAATGTGTGTATGTTTTAAATAACAAAAACATGCATAAATGGGGAGGGTTGGATCAGGAAGGGCATCTGGCGTAAAAACCTTTTCCAAAACAATATAATAATGATCCACTGTGGCAGCCTCAAAAGGGAGAAGTGAAAGAAGACAACGAAGAAGATATGGCTGTAAATGACTCATTAAATTATGCACACATTTGCGATTTGGGTCATAATAGTTTAAAAAGTGTGTCCCTCTTCTGTTTAAAAAAACAAACAAAAACCAAGATGGCGCTGGCCAATGTGTCAAATTGTGACATTTACCCTGCTACAGTTTTAAAGCGAATCAAAATGCACGGAGAATGAATTTGAGACGCATTCTTAATTGCTTCAATAAAAGTGATTATAGACCAGATAGATACACCTCGGGACAGCATTCAAACAACAGTGACAGCAGCGAGCCGTGCATCTCTCCGCACCGATCGAGAAACAAGTCGTGACATGAACGTAGCTTGCAGAGATTTAAAAGAGAGATAAGAGGCATCATTGGGCCTGCTGCCAAGCTTAATAGTTTACGGCTCACATAAACCTGTGAGGTCTCCATTGTCATAAAAAGAGCATAAATGTAGATTAGATTTTTGTCTTTAATCAATAATCAAATAAAACAAACCATTAAATCTCTCTGGTACACTTAGCGATGCTATTGTAGTAGAAATATGAGCAGGACATCCAATTTTTAATTATGAGGAAAACTACAATGGCCTCACAAACTCCATGCCCAATGATTGTAACTCAATACTAGAAAAAGAAATCAGCATTTGCTAAAATAAGAAGGAAAACTCACCTCCACCCAGTTTGTGAGCCAGTAGCATTCAGGGTCTGTGCTCTCCACAGTAAATAAAACATTACCCCGAGGAATGACACTGCCCTCTGGCACTGCCTTGATTTCAATGGGCAGGTGTCCGTTGTATTTCTGGAAAGACAAGAGACACACATCGACAACTATTACAGCTATACAATGTCATTGTTTCTACCGACATGACAAACTTCACCCGTCATCGGGAATGTGTTTCAGACCCAATGAGAACACATAGGACCTCTTGCATTTGGAAACCTCTATTCGAGAAAAACGTGACGACTGGATTAAAGAAAGCAAATTTTCATGTAGGAGATAACACCTGCAAAACTGATGAGCACATGCATGCTGGATGTGAGCTGCAAGCGTGTTGGTTTGCATATTTTTACAAAAAACAAAGCTGACAGATTGACGACTGAAAGGTTTATCGACACTTGTCCTCACTTGGCAAAATCCTTTCGTCAGAACAGAGCGCTGTGCTCTCTCCAAGGTGCTGAAACAGCACCTCTCAATAATCCATTACGATGAGGTTCATGAATCGGACTTGTACCAAATATGTTTCCAAGTTAGGCAATTCTGTCCTCCGATGTAAAAAAACCCACCGCATAGCGAATGTGGTTTAGATTTTTCTCATTAATTCAAGCAGGTTGTCAGGTGTGTGTGTTGTAATGACAGGGATTGCATCACAGGAAGCACTTGCGAGCCGTCGCGATCATTGTGACACAGCGGTTACACTCTCACATCCATCGCAAAGTCACCGCAAAAAAGAAAAAAAAGTTAAGATAAGAAAGCTTATCCTTCAGACCCTTTGTTGCTTTTGAGTGATTTCACAGACAATAATCATTTATAAAGAAGAGGCTCAGCTGCTTAAGCTTAGACTTTGCGTTTCTCTGCACCAGAGTCTCTGTCATTCTTAACTTCATGATTTAATTTGAACTTTAAAAAGCAGACAGGTCTGAAGGGACAGGAAGTATTCTGACTTGTTTCTCCCTGCACATCACTGTAAAGCACAGGCAAGAACGGCTCATCAGTTTAAAATCTGGTTCTGTGTCAAGTTGGCTGAGCTTTTTTATTTTAAATTGCCGTTTATTTACGGTCATTAACAGTGTGTGAGGGAAACAAAGTGCAGCTTGTACTAACTGGTTATTATCACAGCAGTATCAACGTTTTTTACAAATTTAAATAGTTACTTTTGGTTGATTGGTTCTCAGCTCTTGCTACCATGCAACACACTCCCTTGTATAGGAGGAGATTGGAGGCATGAAGTGGATTGGAGCCATCAGATTGCAGAATGAAACTTCCCTCTTCACAGGCCGACTGCACTACACTGGGATATCTTCATGACTAACGACTCTACACGCACAAAACAAATATTTGCCTAGATTTTTTTTCACCTCCGACAAAGTCAAAAATGTTGGAATGTGATTTTTAAAATGATTTGTGTCACACATTCATGAGTGTGAAACAAACACCCTAACTTTGTTTTGTACCGTTCATGTTTGGGTTTTGAAACTTTCCCTTCAGGGCTGTATATTCTACACCTTTAACTATCCGTACACATTCCTTTGTTAATGTGGACAAAGGTTTTGTCTTACTCATGTTAAGCATCTAATAGATGCTTAACATGAGCAGGTCCTGGCAACTGCATACCTGGTTATTATACCTTTTAAGCTTCTTCCACAATAACTACAGTACTCTGTGTGACCCTCCCTTGTGACAATCGTTAAATTTTTCAGAACAGTAGAATGTCACCGTAAAAAAATAAGGGTTCCGTGCACTCTCAGCGGTCCCTTACCTCCAAAATGTAAGTCCAGCCTTTCACGTTGAAGACATCATCCTGGAAGTGTTCTCTGTATACTTCCTTCGCCTCCTGGATCTTCTCTGGAGTCACGACCTTTCCTGTAGTGGAGAACAATGGAAAGGAGTTACAAAAAAGAAATGTTGCCGTATAACACACCGAAAAGGCACTGGAATGTGTTTCGACTGTCCAGTGTGGTAATTAAATTAGAGACATCCTGTGCATGCTGACAAGGCACACACATATTTGTTTCTTTTCAGGTTTTCCTAGTTTCTAGAAACAGGGTAAACCACAAAATGAAAACTGGAGTTTTCTGAAAACGCATGTGTTTCAGACCCGATGAGAACGAGCTTCACACAACACTGAAAAAAGATGACATCTTACTCGTTACAAGAGATTATTTTTAATTGAGAGTATTTTATACAGTCACTCATCCTTCAAAGAATTTGGTAAGTCTCGTATAATCTGCAGAGGGCCAGCATAACATCTCCTGCAGTCGCACAAGGAATAAATTCACGATGGCAGAGTTGTTAGCTTCTCCTGACATCTTTATTGCCAAAATGAATCACGGGAGGAAAAACCTGTCAAATGCAGACAGGTTTTTGTTCAAACGAAAGAAAGTAATTCACTACAGTGTCTCAGTCATATGAGTAGTGGACACGGCACAGTGTCAAAGGACATTCAACTAACAAAGACTGGATGTCAAATAGTTTTGGGAAACTATGAGAAAATGGTAGTTAATAACTGTTCACTGGTAGTTGGTGGATATATATATATATATATATATATATATATATATATATATATATGCTCCAAAAGAGCAAGAACAATAACAACTTTTCTGTAAATGTCCATGTTTTCTTTACTACTCCTCAACTGAACTGTGATCAACTAGGAGGTGATATCACTCCCAGTCCCAGTCTCCAATGTTTTGAACTGCTTCAGGTTGCTGGTGTACATATTTTACATGTATCATGTTTAATGTAAGACTATCCAGGTGACACTCCGGTTATTGTGAGGTCTCTTTTTATATCTCGTGTGGAGAGTTTATGTCAACAGAGGCTCAGCAGCTCGCTTTCACTATGACTCTTTATATAAGAAAACATCATA
Source organism: Solea solea (assembly GCF_958295425.1). Lineage (NCBI taxonomy): Eukaryota > Metazoa > Chordata > Actinopteri > Pleuronectiformes > Soleidae > Solea > Solea solea. The sequence goes on along the minus strand of NC_081136.1, from coordinate 30,566,577 downwards.
ATGTTCTCCACTACACTTCCTCTTTAACTAAGTTAGAGCCGTTTTTGAAAGTCCCAAAAGAATCGAGCTGCACACTTTTGGTTCCCTACGTTCAAGGATGCATCTCTAATAGTTGGCCTTATCGTTGAGCTCAGAGGGACGCTCGGTGCAGACAGCTTGCGTTGCCTCCCCCAAGAGGGTGAAAGAGCAGCTGTGCTTTTGTCTTCTCTCCCTCTGTCTTACCCTTGGTTCTCCATCTCCCCGGCACCTCTGCTACTGCACCATGAAATCCTCTTAAGGGACAGGAGAGAGAAGCATTCTTCCTTTCTTTTGCCTCCTCATTCTCTCACTTTTTTCTCATGCTCCTCTGAATCGCACCGACTTCAACGTTCACCTTTGCTAACTTGAGTTACTTGGGAGCATCTAATATATATATTGCAGGCGTTGTACTTTGCCTCATTTCAGACTTTTCCCATATTATTTCTTTTCTTTATAACCTTTGACACCCGGCTACGCTCCGTTAAGTCTAATCAATATAAAGCACATTTCCACCTTGTTTCTTTAAGGGAGTAAAAGGACTGTTGCTGTGGGCCACAAAAGTGTGCACCTTCCCTACTGAAGAGTCCTTGAGCAACACACTAAATCACTGGGCAGGTGACCCTGTGCTCCGACCTTCCTCTGAAAGAGGGGGGGAATAAAAAGCGGAATATCAGTACCGCAAGGTTTCCACAAAGCTCGTACTGTCAACTTTCTATCTACGCTTGGTAATATATCAAATGGGTATATGTCCCGATTATAAACTTAAACCCACTGGACACAAATAAAGACAGATTAAAATGTTCACTGCCCACAGTATGATATAATCCAAGCATCATTTTAGTCACAGGGTTGAGTCAAAACACATTATTTACTCAACAGCCCCGAGGAGCTTGTATCAGAACGGGTGGCTTCATAGTATCAAAGACTACAAACTGCCAAGTCATTCAGTCTTGGCAGCAAGTGGAGCTCGTACTGGGTTGAAGGTCAAAGCATCAGCTTTCTGATAAAGGCTTTCATTAACTGCTCACATGGCACATTACAAACTACTGAACAGTTATACAATTTCTAAATTTAAAATTGTATCACTGAGGAAGGCTTTTTTTTGGCAGAAATGGAACATACAGTAGTACCCATAACTAAGTGTGTACATGTGTAAAATCACTTTTGTGGGTTTTTGCATTCATGAAATAAGCCTTTTATTTGTTCTTGAAGCAAGGGCGTTGCTTAACGTAGGCTGTCTACAACAGCCTGAATGGACAAACACATTTTACATAGGAATTAAAATATTTCAAATAGGTCAATATTGCAAAATATTCAACAAAAAAAAGCCAGCTAATTATAGATTAAATTGTTCTCTGAGCGTAAGTAGTTGAAACCAGTGTTAAAACATTGAGTTTTTGGTTTTTTTGGCCATAGTAAGTGTGTTTGGACAGTGTTTGACATTATATCAATACATTTTACCGGTTTGTTAAATTGATATTGAAGTACTACAATATACTCTATATTGTTATTCAATTATTGCTCAGCACAATTTTCATCTTTTTGACGCAGAAGCTTCAAAAAGGAGTGAGCAGACATTTCTCAACTATTTGTTAGTTCCTCCTCTTCTGCAGGCTCACCATTACATGGCACAAATTCGTACACACCGGTCCTTTAAATCGGAGACAGTACTTACCTTTTAGGTACTTGTGGAGGATGTACTGTAGGCCGTAGAAGACGGTTTTGTCATATTTGACTTTTCTGCTTTTGGTGGGGTCTGTCCTGTTCTCGCGGCACTCAAAGTAGGAGTAGACTTTACTCGTATTGGGCGGATACTGTTTGTAATGTGTTACCTGGAGAAACAAGGGAGACATTGAAACACTTTAAAATGCTGGCCTGGGAATTTATTTAAAATGAACAACCAGATATGGGTAATAAGAGACATCCACAAACTAAAGCAACTTGATATAAATTCCTAATCGTCCTTTGCTCTCAGTGAACTGGTCTTAACAATGTCAATGTATTAAAAGAAATAAGCTTTTGCGTTCACCTTCATTTTTCTGCATGTGAAAAAGGGTGCGTCCATTTCCTGCATAAGCTTTGTTTGATGTGCAGGATTACGTGAGGTTTAACCGTTCATACCTTTTCAGTCAACCAGGTTTTGTGGTTGGATTAGCATTGCAAAACCCCTGGATCTCTTTTGTAAATGGTGACATTCCTCTAAGATTATATTAAAAATTTGTTTATAACACAGAGAAGCATAAACAGCAAATTTCCCTCTTTGTTTTTGAGCCGTTTTGTGAGTCACAAAAGTAATGACAAGACAGTTTTATTGTGAAAATCAAATCAAAAGAGTCTAAGGCTCCAGTCGCTCACTGCTTACCCATTCAGTCCAGACAGCTATTCAATAAATTTTTAAAAGACATGCCATTGTAGGATTTTATCTTTGATAAAAGCAAACATTGAGAGTTCAGCAAAGGACACAACAATCAATCTATTGCGTACAATAAAATACTAAAAACGTCACAATAGGACTGTTCTGCTCACTCAGACATGTTCTTTATTGTCCGTCTACTGTGTCGTTATTGAAAAAAAAAAACGTGAACAGAAACGCTGACAGATAATCAGAGTGACAGAAACCTGTCGAGGCAGGTTTGACACAAGCACAGAGATTACACTGGTGGTGTTGGAGAGACTACACTTTAAAGACACAAACCCAAAAGGAAAAAAGAGACAGCGTCCACTCAACTGTGGCCATCCGGCCATCAATTAAACCCCAAATGAACCCAAGGATTGTCACACTTGGGGGAATTTAAGACTTTAACCCCCATCACAGGGCCACTTTCATCCACTGAACATGTCCGTTTTGGCATTAAAAGACTGGACTAGGCAACTAATGACTGTGTGGCTACGTGTGTTTGTTTGTTAGGTGAGCAACCAAGCTGCCAATCAAGTCACATGATATAATGTAATGCTAAAAACATACAGCAGTAACACAGTTCCTTATTTAATTTTATTGCAGTTTGTGATAATTCAGTTTCAATAGCAATTTTGTGTGGATATGAGAGAGATTATCAAGGAATTTAAAGCTTTTCTCCATCTACATATTTTTAAAATCAGAAATGAAAAAGATTGGTGGTGCTTTCAGTGCAGGAACTCCCTGTGATCGTGCCATATTTTCCTGTTCATTATTCTTTTATACATCTCATGAGACTAACAGACTTACACACAGGATACACTAGATATTAAAAGACTGATCTTGCCATTTCATTCAAATTCAAATGAAGACTGACCCGGCCCGAAACGTTATCCACCATTAAGAATTCTGGCCCTACAAGAGCTTAAAACGGGTAATAAGGTTGATGAGATAATGATAAACGTTCAATAATGACACTGTAATCTAATAAGTACTCTCTCTTTCGCTTTCAACAGATGAGTAATAGATAAAGAATGAAAGGGTCAAAAGGATCCCACAAGAGACAAGTTTACTGTAATAAATACAAAGCATTAATTGGGGCAGAAAAATAGGACAGGGGCTCCTCTTTCAGGTAAATGTCACACCATTGTAGAAGAGAAGAGAAGAGAAGAGAAGAGAAGAGAAGAGAACACAAATGTCATTGAACGTCTCAGTTTCTTTGACCCGTCCTCTGTCCTTTCCTCTGGGCTTTCGTGGACTCAAAATAGAGACACACACAACATGACACTAGGCCAGACTAAGTGTGTGTACACATTCATTGGTGCACATGCTGATGTTCACTAAAAGCTTATGTATGACATCCTCCCTACTCTCGAACATAATCACATACAAGACCAGTCATAGAAACCACATTGAGACCTGGTATCAACATCCGTTCAGAGAGATCCGATCCTATGCAGTATCAATATAATTTATGGATCATTATGTATACACACATACATATATATATATATATATACACACACATATATATATATACACACACACACACACACACACACACACATATACACATATACACATATATATATATATATATATATATATATATATATATATATATATATATATATATATACACACACACACACACACATACACACAATATATAATATGATATAATTTTTGCTCTCCACTAAAATATTAAACCTAAATCCTCTGCACGATAAAAGCATGATGGTGGTGAACTGATTTAGATAACACCTACAATTTTATTAGACAATAACGCACTGCACATACTGTATGAGTGGAGACCAGTGTAACTGAAAGCTGGTATCACCCAGCAGGTGCCTGGTGACACCTGTAAATTTCCACTTGCATAAACAGGTTGCGTCTCATTAATATACAGCAGAGTCTATAAAACAGCAGTAATGCTCATTCTTTCACCATCCAGCCTTCAAGTTTTTACTTTTGTGCCTCAGACAGGAGATTGTTGTGGAAGCCAATTCAAGACCAACATAAAGAAATTCTTATGTGGCCACAGACATAGATCATTTCCAGGTGCCGTCTCTCTTTCCAAGCAGACCAAAATCTGGAGTATGCAACAGCTGTTAGTGTAGCAACCTCCTTAATGGGTCAATCTCATTTCATAAATGTCACAGGACCAACCCTCAATCCTCCACATTCTGCTCTTTAAGAGTAACCACTTCCAATAAAATGGACCTGGACCTCTGCCTATTTGCTCACTGTAATTTCCTCTGGATTCTGGTCAGGAAATATTAAATTTTATGGCAACATACTTATGTTGCTTTAGCACCTGTGCGTGCAATGACATGCTGTACACCTCTGCCCTGTATTTCCACATAATAGTCATGCTCAGCTTATTTCTTTTTGTGTCAAACAGACAAAAACATGAAAACACACAAACACACAGGTGCAGCATGATTTTAATAATGGCCTGCAAACAAAAGTGTGTGCCTCTGGCTGGTCTGCAAGTCAGTCCCCCTTCTTTGCTTTCATCATTCCTATTCTCTTTGCTAAAAGGTTATCACTCACTCATGAATGGTTAAGATAAAACAGTCTGTTCTTAGTGAAGTCACCAAACACAGCAAACAAAGAGCGAATGACATAGGAACAACTGATCTTGCATAACTCACTAGTCTAGTTGACCATTTGTGTCCAAAGAGACAATAACAGCAACTTCAGCCTGGCATAGCAACACAGGTGCACTTCGCCTGACAAAAACATGATATGAAATTTGATCACAGTCAGTTAAAATATACTTTGTCCTCTTTACCCTCATTTAACTGAGCTTTGTTGTGAGCTGACTTGACTACTGCTATACTTCTGCATAAAAAGAAAAATCAAAACAAAAACTAAACACAGACATCTTCCAATTGTCACCGAGTACATCTAATGTACCATAATGGAGGAAGTTGTTTTTGAGTAATTATGAAACTCATTTCCCTCAAAAAAATCTTTCCCTATTACCACAAAGTCTGCATCATATGACTATGACCAAGTGCAAATAAAAAAGCCTTAGCTTAATATATTGGTATTTTTTTTAAAGCTTAGTGTTAGATTGTTCCACAAAAATCCACATTGTTTAAAAGCTACAGCTATGGAAGTTCCACACTGGCACTTTCAACAACATTACTGAAATAAATTAAAAGGCAAATGCAAACAAAATACGTATAATTAGCTGCGTCATAACTATATTAAATACGTATACATATGGTTTGGGTGCAAATGTCTCACTTAGCGACAGGCAACATATTTTTACATATATTTACTTAGATTTTTCCAGGCAGGTAATAGTCATCGACATCTACATTCTGCATGCAACTGTATTACAATGACATTACCTATATCAGAAAACCAGTGTGTAACCAAAGTGACACAACGTCATTCCAGTTATTTTAATTGAGCCATGGATACACACCACGAGTGGGCTAAAGCCCTTTTCCTTAACCACCTTGTGACCACCCAAGGCTAATAAACAGTGACCACTCGCAATCAATACTGTGTGCAGTGCGTGTAAAGCTGAGGTCTTCACAAAAACTCAAAATCTCAAAACTCAAATCCCTCCCAGCACAAGAGAGCATGATAGTAGATGCAGTTTCATTACAATAGAACACATCAACCCAATGGTTGATGGGTTATTAAAAGGTTAGTAACCCATCAACCCAATACATATATAGTATGATCTGTAGAAGTTCAACCCCCTATTTCCAGTATTACTGTTATTTTATGAATGACTTGATGCCACTGCTCTGTGTCTAATACCCTCATTCACATTCTGGTGAAATGATATCAGCGGCGCATGTCTCTCTTTCTCTTTCTCTTTCACAAAGCACATGTCTGTGCTTTGTGAAGCACTGACTGTATGCGATATTGGGAGTTTTCAGATTGTATTGGATATTACATTTTTTCCTAAATCCAATCCTGTGATTTTGACCAATATTGGACCAACACTGATCATATCTTCACATTCATAGCAATGAGAGCTGCCATGCTTAAAACAGCATTCTGTCATGTCATGAAAGAGATTTAGAATCACTGGCCACTTAATTAAGCAAACCTATTCAACTACTTGTCAATGCAAATAACTATTCAGCCAGTCACATGGCAGCAGGCATGGTGAAGTTTAAACCGAGCATCACAATGGGGTAGAAAGGCCATTTCAATGATTTTGAATGTGGCATGGTTGTTGCCGACAGATGGTCTGAGATTTTCAGAAACAGCTACCGTACTGGGATTTTCTCAAACAACTATCTCTTGGGGGTGACACAGAATGGTCAAAAAAGACACTATCCAGTGAGCAGCAGTCCTCTATGTGAAAATGACCAGACAAGTTACAGATGATAAAAATGTGACCCAAATAACCAGGTATGGGATAAATAGCACTTCTTTGTCCTAAGTGATACCAATATCCCCACCTTGACTATCTACTGACACTGATTTGATATTCATATTTCAATCTGCACAGCTGTTAAAAAGACATTATTGCTAATAACACATATTCTACCCAAGCCAGTGATGTTCACAATTATCTGACCAATACATCATTCTCATCCCTACAAGTACTGGAACAACTGATAACATCAAACGTGCAGAAAACCATCTGAGTGCACAACAAAACCCGTGTACCTAATAAAGTGACCGGTGGTTAAAAATGCAGTACAAAATACAACTCAATGCTCTTGCAATAATTAAGTGACATGCAAATGTTAATTCACCATTTGCATCAGGTAATAACTCTCTACGGTCCTTTTCCCATCATTACATCAGTGCTCTACACTATGGCTATGGGATGTTTTCATCGCTAACTGCCTATAGTCAATTGTTAAATGTCCTGTAAAGGCCCTCGGTGAGATCATTCAAGAGGAGGGAACCTAACGCTGTAACTTTCGGTTTTGATTCACTCTCAACGTGATGCATGGACTCCAGTAGCAGCTAGCTCAGAACCGGCTAACGTGTCGCCTGATAGGGCTTTTGAATGAGACTTGTCCCCGTGTGCGGTTTACGGGGCTGCCAGCACAGGACTTGCTAACTAGTGGCTAATATTAGCTTTTTCATATCATTTCCCTCCGCGCCTCTTATGCGCGGACCTATGAGCTAGCAAGCTAGCCGTTTTAGTTAGCCCGGTTACCAGTAACAACGGTAAAGGACTGGTTCCTGTGAGAGCCAGCGGCCCCGGCTCTGTTTGACGTTTCAGAGCGGGGAAGCTGGGTTTCTGAATGTGGTACCCGGCTTTATTTCTCCCTCAGCCCATTTGGCCTGATGTGCAGCGACAGCTACCCGTCACAGAGAGCAGTGTGTTGGCCTTGGGACCGATAATGAAACCACCTTGACTTTACCCATTTTTATCCATTAGCCGTTCCCCTCCACCCCGCCTCCCACCCTCCCTCCATTTTCAGCCACCATTCGTACGGTACCTTGTATGAGTCGGTCGCTAACAATATGTTGAAGCCGGCGTCTACATGCTCCATCTTCCACCCCTTGGTAGTGAGTCAGTCGCAGCTGTCAGAGTGTTGTGTTGCGCGCCGTGCCGCCGGAGAGTCAAGCCTAGTAGTGTAGCTGGTCAGGGGGAAGGACAAGAGGAGAACACCGGGCGGGGAAAGAGGCGTGCTTTATGTCGTCACAAAAAATTCGGCGGCCCTCGACTACATTCGGTTCTGCTCGGGGTAGTTGCACATTTAGCCAATCAGCGACGCTGCTTTGATCAAAGATTGTATATATTTATGGAGATGAATCACTACACAATAAAGCGGCGATAACATTTTTCAAGTCCTTATGAGGGCCTTATGAACAACATCGCCCACGAATAACTACTATAAAACTTACTATCTTATCAAAAGGAAGCTGATAATCTCGAACGTTTTTTTCCCCATAATACTCCAGTATTGTCTGTAAAGTTTTTACTCGGTCATATATATTCAGGTCATCAGCGAAGCTGGTTTCATCAAAGATTGTATACATTGAGGAAGATGAATCACTCAACAATGTGGATAGGAGATTCATTTTCATCTCAATGGATCTCACAATTCCTATTTGCGATCTCATTAACACTCTTATAAATATATATATATGTACACATTTTTATAGGAAATTCTATATAAACCTTTAAGTTAGTTAGTTAGTAAGTTATACATATATAAATAGACATACTTTATTGACACCAGACTGTTTTGAAACTAAACAGTGTATATATAACATTGATTATCATATACGTACTTGTGAAAGTGTATTAATAACAAATAAGGCCATGCACACAAATATGTTAATAAAAGGCAAAACAATTATAGCCCTCTCATAACCACATTTATCTGCACTTTCCAGATTCAACAGAAGAGGGCAGTATTGTTCATCAAATGCTGTTACAGCATAATAACATAAACTTCTACGGTCACTGAAGTGAAAGTGATTAGTGTTAGCTGAAATTACTCATAACTATGAGAGTCAGAGGAACATTGTCTATTTGTCGATTGCCTGTATAAGCTAATTGAGATGGGTGCTTTCATTATTTCATTTATCATAGTCGATTACGACTGTAGTATTTACTGAGGTCACTTCAGTCCATGCACCATCACTAATACAAATAAACAACAAGTGCAGCACGGCAAGACTGAAAAATGAGAGCAATCCCATTTTCCTCGAGCAAACAATTAATAATTTATAACCATTACTAGAGTTTGAAGCAATCATACGTATTACCATCACCTACCCCTGCCAATAGTACAAAGAGTGTTTTGAAAAATAATGATTATTTATAATTAAGAGTAAAGAGGAACAGGTGGCTCTAACAACTGACAGTAGGGATGACACATGAACACACTTGTGTCATATGCAATAGTTTCAGCAACACGTATCACTGTTAATAAGACAAATGTGGGATATCAGAGCAGACTGAACGACACTCTCCTGACAAGTTCCAGACGGAGTCTGGATGATGGTGGACTCACTCAGCGGGGCGGTGTGAGATTCCAAGGCGCTGGAGTGATGCCTTCCCCGGCCTATAGCAGTGATTTCTTTCTCGGCTGTGTGCGTGTGGGAGGAGCCAACACGGAGGTGCAAAGTTACATTTCCGCATGTCAATAAAAACAAGTTTCTATATTCAAGAACGAAGAGGAGCACAGGGTAACGCGCACCTGTTTTCTGCACTGCCTTCAAGTTTACACGTAAAGCTCACTTGTCTAGGTCACATGATCCCAGTCCCGGCAGGCAGACCGTCACCAGCGGTAAGGCGCTGCCTTCAAATCCACCTCGGAGTTTTTTCAACCAGGAGATTTTTTTTGTGGTTTAAAATCAAGAAGCAGAGCAGACAGACGTGTACACATGTTGCAGTTAGAGCAACAGTTTGACCTGCACACTGATGTGGAGTCTGAAATCTTCAGGAAGGAGGCGTCTGCCTGCAGGGTGACAGGTGAGACGTTCAGGTGTCTGCTGTCAGTGCCTGTTTTACATGTCAAAAAAGCTCTTTCCATCTTTATTAAATTGCTTTGATTAGCAGGGAGCTAAATGTACTAGCTAAAGTTATCACGTTTAAGTCGTCAGCATTTTTGTTTGTAAACTGAATTCAGATTTAATTTACTTCTATTTAGCGTTTTTGTACACATTAGATATCTTTAGTGCATGGCAATAGGAAGAATATGAAGAAAATGTAAGTAAATGGCATGGACATCATGCTAACAGGGTCCTTTAGTCTTAGCTTCCTGTGTTAAACTATAGTATTTTCTATGAAAATATTTAAGGATTTGACTTGTCGAACACTAGATGGCGCTATTTCACCTCCCAATTTCTCTAAATATTATTAAAAACATCCCTTTCCAAACTCTTAAAGGCATTGTACATTCCATTATAAACCCCACAGAAAATGAAGCAATTAAACAGAACAATATAATAACAGTTTATTGAATGGAAACCCAAAAGTTTATTATCACAGCGTCTGAGGGAAACATGATTTAGAAGGCCTCACATTTGTGAATTACACTTGTTTTTGCAAAGAAAAGAAAGACTTTGATTGCTTTTGCCGGATCACAACAACATCACAGCGGGACTGTCAAATATTTATATCGCTTCTTGCCAAACAAACACCAAGAAATTAAAAAAGTGTATGTAATAACAGTATTGTGTCATCAGCATGAGCTGTTGCACTGGATACTGGAGTAAAACCTGTTTGTCAGTGCACACTGTTGTTTAAAAGTGATGAGCTGTATGGGTTCATAATAATGATGCTGTGTCTGCAGAATACTCCGGTGCAGTGGATGCTCGTATCCTGAACATTGAGAGTGATGGGGGCATCCTGTACTCTTGGAAGGTAAGTCCACAGCACAGTGAAGGCAATGCATTTCATGTGCTTCTCACACTGTATACATAGATATATAGTCAAGAAGTGGATGTGATGTTTCTAGTACATATTCATTTAGAGTCACAAGTGGAGATGGGACAATTGGATTAAAATTGGGCTGAAACAATTACTCAACCAATCGATTATTTACCTGATTACTACATTTTAAAAGAATTAAAACATATTTTCTGATTTTTCTGCCTCTTAAATGTGAATATTTTCTGTTTTCTTTGCTCCATGTAACAAAGAAATCATTCAAACTGAACAAAACAAGACATTTGAGAACATCGTCATTTTTCACGTTTACTTTCACAAGTACTCGATTAATCGAGAAAGTAATCAACAGATTAGTCAATAATGAAAATAATCGTTATCATTTTGGCTGAGTCATGTTTGGGCTGTTTACGTCTTCTTTTTGGGAGAACGATATTTGTTACGCAGTTGGAGAATTTTGCCTTTGAAATGACTTAGCATAAAGTGTTGTTAACAGCTTCATAGTTCATAAATGCACTTAAATGACTGTATAGGGCTTATATCGGTATTGGTACATACTTGAGTTTGTGATATCTGTATCACAAAAAAATTGTATCGCTTTATCCCCTCAAGCATATTTTTACAATTATCGCAAAAAATATTGTCAGTCGCAACTATATCGGTCAGTATGATCAGAATCAGAATCAGAATCAGAATCAGAAGAGCTTTATTGCCAAGTACGATTTGCACATACAAGGAATTTTTCCTGGTGTCATTGGTGCAAAACAAGCATACACAATTTTAAAAAAGTTAAGTGGACAGTATACGTATATATACACAGTATATAAATGTTTTTTGTTGTTTTTTTTTTTTTTTTTAAAGATGAAAAGAGCACTACAGAAGAGATCGTGACATACTGAGAATATGACACTTTATTACAAACCCAAAACTCCCATAATTCCATATTAAATGGACTCGCTTTAGTCGTCTACCATATCGCACCAAGAGGGTTATATTTATATGGAAATATTCAATTGATACTCTTATCCGAATTCCGCACCACATACATATCTCATATTTTTGGAAACTCTGGGATGCTTTAGAAGAATTTAAAAATAATGTTGTGTGTTTTGAATCCTGGGTTTTTTTTGCACAACATGAATTTTTAATGATAAACCTGCCAAAGATTGTGTGGGTTTGGGAGGTTAAAGACAGTGTGCAGCCTGCAAAAAAAAAAAAGAAATCCTTTTTTTCCCCTGCAACATTTACAATTTCATGCATGCCTGGTTGTGCCCTGGGTTTCAGTGTTGACCTTGCTTGTTATTTTTAAGTCCTCTGAATTGAAAATTTGGCAAATTGCTGGTTCGAAGTGAGGCAGGGTTAGTGAGGGGTGATCTGTGAGGTCGGCCGAGGTAATGAAGAGGTCAAGCGTGGCGTTCCACACAGGTCACAGAGGTGGAATACACCAGTGGGAAAGCAGGTCTACGAGTCAGCACAGGTTATGATTATCCATCTGTGCAGGTGGATTGATGTAATGACACATGAGTGAACTAGAGGATTTCATTAATTCATTCTATTCAACTCTTGTTTGGACAGGGAGCAACAGGGACCACCAGGATTGGGAAATACAACTCCAACACCAAACAGAACAAGGTACTGCACGAGTGTGTGTTTTCTCAGCTGGGGAATATTATACATTTTGAGTATGTTACGAAGTAGGACTCAATGAATCGTTTTTCATATTGAAATCGCAATTAGCAACTTCTTTGTTTCATTTTCCAGGTTAAAAAGTGTGGCACATACAGTACATGTTGGACACAATTCATATCTTTGAATTCTAATCCCGTCATTGCACAATAAATGTGGCCATGCTCATTGTGATCTAAATCTCGAACAAATACAATGAAATTAAACATAAACTTAGGACATTTGTCGATTATTTATTTGTTGTAACAAAACTTCTTGGCAATAAATCTTATACCGTTAGAAAGCCTGTTTATTTCCCTTTTTAAATGGTGCCACATTTGTAAGCAAAAATGAATGCATTTGTGACTTGTGCCCCATGAACAACTTGCCAAGTCTGCCAATGCCAAACAACTCATTCTGCTATTGCCTCTTGTTTGGTGTCGTTTATTGGATTGGAAGATATAGGTCTGAAGAAACAAGATATAGGCACTGATACGACACATTTTCAACTTTCCAACTTTTTGGTGCTAAGTTTGTGTTGCACATGGAATTGCAGTCACAATATCTGTCAGGAAGATTGCACTTTGATATTTTTCACAAAATCACTCAGCCCGATTTCTAAGCTTTTCCCATTATTTGGGACATATTTATAGATAAGAAGACAGCTTGATGACTGTACTTAAAAATAAAATAAAAATGAGCAAGTTGATGTCTCCATCGTACAACTGAAGGATATGGCAACAGAATGTGTCCCATTTCTCCTCAGTGCTGCAGATATTGTACATTTCTAGCACGTTATTCACCTACTGTGGCTGTATTTTCTGCTTTTCTTACCGCCCTATTGCCCAACACAGCTTCACGCACATTTATAGATATATATAAAGACGGTCTGAGGGCTGTGCTTACATAAAGAAATCCACAAATCGGCACAATAATGGTCAAAAGAAAATGTGTCCCACTTCTCCTGAATGCTGCAGATTGTGCACGAGTGTGTTTGTCTGCGAGTGTGTCGCTGTATCGCCTCACACTCATTTACATGTTGCTGCATTTGTGTTCCCTGCAACAGCTCCTGTACTCGTTTGACAAGCAGGTGTGCGTCAGCAGCTGTTCCCTGAACATGGAGGAGACGCTGTTGGGTGAGCGTCTCTCTAATGTGCAGATAATGAGTTATCAGCGATAGGCTAGTGTTCGCCGTGCTGCATTCTGGGCCCAGACTCAAACTGAAGTGACCGGAGAGTGCGGTAGATCCTGCAACGTCATAGTACTGTGCAAAAAAAAAATGAAAAAGGGTGCAGATTAATCGCTGCAGAGGTGACAAACCGATGATAGGAAAAACGGATATAGCGGAATGGGTGTTATCTGTTGAAAAGGTGTGTATATTAAGCCATGTATTCACCTTCTTTTCTCTTTTTTTTTTTTTCCCTTTCTCTCAGCTGTCAGCTTGGCACAAAATGCCCCACCAGAAGAGCGCCTCAGACCAAGTAACGCCCGAGATCTCAATTTCTCTCCCTTTCATTTCCAGACTATGACATTAAAGTGTTTAGAGCTCTGTAAAAGCGTCTTAAATCCACCAGTAGCATCTTCAGTCTGTAATTGTGTCTGGTCTCTGTAGTGTCAAAGTGTCTCACTCTCCTGATTGAGATCCATCCCATCAACAACACCAAAGTCCTCAAGGCGGTTGACTGCAGGGTCAAAGTGCAGGTTTGTGTGTATGCGTGTGTTTGTGTGTGTGTGTGTGTGTGTGTGTGTGTGTGTGTGTCTTGCCTTGGCTGCTTTCTTTCAGGTTTTACTGCAGCCACAAGCTGACATTGCAGTTATGGAGCATCAGAGCTTACAGAGTCGAAGTGCCATAGACTATTTATTTTATAAGCTTGCCTGGAGTGCACTGAGCTGTAGTCTCTATTCTTTCCCCTTTTCTTATTCCCTCAATCTTTTTTTTTTTATTTCTCTCTCAGCCACAACATTAAAACCACTTACCTGTTTTAATGTTATGGCTGTATGTGTCACTTTATCAGCAGTGGAATATTGCGCATCGTAGATACCGTGGCTGTATTCCCCTTGCTTTTCTCACTCATCTGTCGCCCATCACATCTATACACGTGTAAACAATGTGCGAGAATGTACTTGGAACTGTCGTGCATCGGGTTTAAATGTAAACGAGTGTCTTTTACATTCATTATCTTCTCTGACGTTCATTATTTTCAGTTAACATGAGTTCACACATCTCAGATTAGCTCGTTAGCGGTGAATCGGTGATCGATTGTCGTGTCATCTGGTGACATTTCCACCCCGCACACAGGAACTGATTTGTTTTATATGAAAACAGATTGAGGCGACGGCGACATTGTTCTAATAAAGTGAGACGACAGCAAACAGGTTGGAATATGACTGAGGATAAGAAAAGAAGTGCCCACGTAAAAGTCTAAGAGTGAATGCTACTGCTTTCTGACCCCACCTGCCCCCTGCACTGCTGCTGTATGCACACAAACGCTCCCCCAGTCAGGTGTGATAGTATTGCTCGATGACGCAGCATACACATAACATGACATCGTTTCTGTCCACAAAAACCAAACGATATGGAAGAATTTTGCAAAAAAAACCCAACATTTTTGACATGTTTTGGAGTTTGTCAAAACACAATCTTCTTCTTCAATCATCCCACATTTTTATCTTTATCAAATAATTGCCTCTTCTTTCGACGTGGATGTTGTCAAATTGACGTGTGTTTTTAAGCGGTGCGTCTCTCCCTAGTTCCTCCACCAGGACACTACCAGGAAGTCGGTGCTGGAGAGTCACCTGCTCCTGCTGACAGAAGATGGATGTGAGTGTGCTCTGCTGAAATCTCTCAGGTTATTTGCAGTTGTCGTGAGACGTTGTAATCCTCTGTATGTTCCAGATGTGGATCTGTACCATGTTCTGCTGACCAAACAGGAGGGTTACAGAGTGGTAAGTTGTACTTCCTCTAATTCTTTTTGTTTGAGGAAGTGTCTGTAGACATTTTTGCTTTAACTGGACAATAAATTAAAAGAAGATGGATTTTTTTTTTCCATTGCCAGTGGGTTGGTGCAATTTCAGAGGCATAAATTCTTCTTTTTTTTTCCCGGAGTTTTCATATCAAGCAATTAATAAGTAAAACAGTTTGAATGTATTTACATAACGCAGTCCAAATGATATATTGTGTCGACCTCATTCTCAGGCTATAAACTATACTGCGTCTCCTGTCCTCCTGGGGTGCTCTGCATTAAGAATTCAGAGTGTGCTTTGCTGAATATGAAATATATATTTGTGTGTCTGTGTATGTGTGAACCAGGTGATGGCGAATCCCGAGCGCTTGTCCAAAACTGTGGAGAGGATAGTGGAGGATTTAAGTTGGGTCCAGTGGGACGGACACACACAAAGACTTTACTATCTCACACACAAGGTAACAAACACACACACACACAATTTTGGCTGCAGCGACTAATTAATTAGTAATCGACGGCTAAAATTTTCAGTTTCAGCGTTTGTTTGTTTTTTTGCAATTTCAGCTTTTTAAATGCTTTGCCTTGAACTAATTCATCGTCTTCCACATTTTACATTTATGTGATTTATATGTCGCTATTCTTTCAAAGTGTTTTTGTTTTTGTAATCTGCTGAACTTGTTTCTGTACATGAGACACCTCCCCGGGAGGTTTGCAGATTGCAAAGCCCTTTGAGGCAAACTGTGTTTGTGATGTTGGGCTGTATAAATAAAAGTGACTCGACTTGACTCCTCCATCTTTGTTTTCGTGGACAAAGTATGTTTAGTATCCCCTCTCTCACGTCACACACGACACATTATAACATGTCAATGAAACGTTTTCATGTCCGTCACAGGACAAGTTCATCATGCGGTGCGTTCAGTTCTACTCGCAACACAGCTGCGAAACAATGGTAAGTCTTTCTTTTATTTATTTACATACATTCTTCTGCTTTTGCTGCTGCCACCATCCAT
Organism: Solea solea; assembly: GCF_958295425.1. Taxonomy (NCBI): domain Eukaryota; kingdom Metazoa; phylum Chordata; class Actinopteri; order Pleuronectiformes; family Soleidae; genus Solea; species Solea solea. Next base: position 30,550,182 of record NC_081136.1, on the reverse strand, counting down.
GCATTTGCTTCTGTTGCAGATGGAGCTCCCGTTAGATTTGCCTGCCAATGCTTTCCCCACCGTCAAGTAAGCCAACACCTCACACTCTGCATTTAATTGTATGTTATCTGAATGTGCGATTACGGAGACAAAAATATGAATTCCCCTTCGCGTCCCATGCTGCGGAACTCATTAATTTAGCGTACGCCCTCGTAATTTCATACATTTCTTTTGTACTTGTTTGAATGTGTGTATACTTAATTAAAATTAATTAACTGGCGTCTTTTTTTACAGATTTGTAAGCCTGGGCTTTGATCATTATCATGTGGAGAGACCAGAGGAGGAGCCCTTGCGCATGATAGTGTTCACAAACAGAATAGGTAATAAATACACACACGCACATAAGACCTTTGCATGAATAATGTACTCCCACATATATTTTTTTTCTCACTCAGACATGAACAAAGTCATCGTACGTGACTAATATCTTCACTGTATATGTGTGTGTGTGTGTGTGTTGTTGTTTTTTCCTTTTGCAAAAACAAGAAAGTAAGTCCATGTAAGAAGTTGTGAACTACCATCTGGAAATCGTTGGCGGTGGTCAGACAATATGACACAATGAGAGCACAAGAGAATCGAGACTGTGATTTACAATTTCACAAGTGACATAATGATGATGTGATTAGTTTTGATTACCTTGTTTCCCCAAATATCTGAATTTACACTTTTTTTTTTACATTAAAATTGATTCAGTTGCTTAATCTATGAACTCCACCATCAACACCTACAATGAGTTTGATTCATTGACTCTCAATGACTGATTTATCTGTTAAAAAAAAGTTGAATTTAAGGTGATAGAATCTCAATAGTCTTGCTCTGTTTTCAGGGAGCATGTGCATCTGCTACAGCCAGCCTCTCCAAGACAAACAGGAAGTGCTATACACTGTGGTTTTAGTCCACAAAGGTGGGTATGAGATCTGCCGTTAAATGCTTTTTTTTTTTTTTTATCTTGAGCACACGGTGACGGACTTTCTCTCGCTTTCTTGCAGACTGCAGCAAGATGTTCAGAGTTTCTCTGGGCAGCGAGCAGCCGCGGCAGGAAGTCACACACCTTCATCCGCTTTTCATCCCTATGGGTCAGTGTATGCATACACATAAACAGATCCTTTAAAAGTCTGACATTACGTTGTCCAAACGAAGGCCTTAATTAATTATCCTTGAAGAAAACATTGGATAAACTCGAATATTTGTAGTGTTTTGGCAAAGATTGGAATTAGTGTTGCATTTGCATTCTCTCACAACGAGAACTATGGCATCACGAGAGCGCACGCAGAATACAAACAAGCACGGGGATTGAGAGTATTAAAACAAAAACAGAGGGGTAAAGATAATCTTAATTATTGCAGCCGAAGCTGGGTGCACTTTGTCCAATGAAAAAACATTGATAACAGGGTGAACAACCTTTTCTGAGAGCTCAGTTTGGGCCATATAGTGTTAACGAAGCTACTATGACGCCAAATTTGAGGGGTTTGACGACGTGAATGAGAAGCACTAAAGCCTCCACCACATACATGTGCATCCCCTTGTAAAGGGGTGCATATTTTGTGTATTTAAGGTCTGGTATTTGATTTAAGTTGCCCTGAAAAAGCTCTCAAATTACCTGCAGATACCCTGACACACACACACACACACACACACACACACACACGCATTATAACACTGTGCCAAACCCCTGCTGCTGCAGTGTCCGTGTCTTTGTGTAGCCTGCTAAATGTCTGCTGTGCATGCAGCACACTGACATAACCTAAAGCCTGGCAGTGACGCTGTGTTATTTTCATATGTAGGTTACTACACACTGGTATATCTGCAGGGTCATTTCCTCCACTGTATCAACACCAGGCAGGAGGAGAAGCTCTGTCACTCCCTCTTCTTCTCCGGTAAGATGAGAGTTGTGTACAAATCGTTGCGAGTCGTGGATGATGTGTAACTGTTTTTTTTCAAAATATATAAATATAACCTGTATTCTCTTCTCTCTCGTCGGCCTGTGTGTGTGTCAGGTCACGATGTGGACCTGGGCCTGCAGTGTCTGGCAGCTGAAGTCACAGTGTTGCATTCAGAGGAAGAGTCATGTGGGCAACTGCTGGACCTGGTCAGTGGGAAGATCCACTCGGCTGAGCTCAGTTCTGCCTACCTGTTGCAGATCCTGCGATCAGAGACACCTTCGAGGTGAGCTCCTGAAGTGAAGTACACATATCCACTCACTGGCCACTTTATTAGGCACACCTGTACACAAAGTGATTGTTTTGGCCCCCTTTGTAATTGGGTTTGATGCCCCCGCATTATAGGTATTGACTAAATCCTGATTAGTTGAGCTGTTGTCTCAATTTTCTTTGCCAACACTGAATTCAAATCACCCAATATCAAAGTGCTGTATTGGTAAGACTGATTTGCTTTAACGTCGTAATTTAACAGGCACTTGCCGGTCACTTTATTAGGTACACCTCTTCAACAACGTGTCAATTCAAATATCTAATCAGCAACTCAGTGAATTTAGGTATGTACACAAGGTGAAAGATGTCCGAATGCTGAAGAAAGGTGATTCAAGCGACTTTAAAGGTGGCGTGGTTGTTGGCGCCAGATGGGCTGGTGTGAGTATTTCAGAAACTGCTGATATACTAGATTCACACACACACGCACAATCATCCCTAGAGTTTGCTAGAGAATGGTCCAAAATAGACGAGCGAGTACCCAGCATCTCCAAACGTGGCATGTTAATGTCCACAGGTCAGAGGAGAATGACCAGACTGGTTCAAAATGATAAAAGGGCAACAGTAACTAAAATAAGACAAGTAAATAACGGCACTATATATATACCTCTACTAACAATAATAGCTCACACAACCACTCATTAAAACCAAGGTCTGCAGAAGACCTTGAAAACTTGAAGTGCAACGCCACTGTTGTCCTCTGTACCCAATAAATTGGCTCGTGAGTACGTATTTGGAATTGTTAAATATGTTACCAGACGAGTGGAAGGTTATTTTTTTGAAAGTTGATTTTCCTGTGTGTACATCTGCTGCTTGAAAAGTCTACTCTTCACCAAATCTCAGTTATCTTTTGTGCTATTCCTTTTAAAATGCTCTAATTCGTTTTTAAGCTGCGTTTGACTTAGTAATAAAAAACAGCACACGCATCACTGTGCAGTCCCTGACTGTTGGCTGTCTGCCTCTGCATCTGCTTCCCTGTGTGTATACGCTTATGTGGCATAAAGCTAAATTTGTGCTATATCACATCCATCCAAGGTGTCGCAGTAGCAGCAGCAGCAGCAGCAGCAGCAGCAGCAGAAGCAGCAGCAATGTTCACCCTCAGCACCTGGCCGCCCTCCACTGCCTGCTGGTTTACATGGGAAACGACCCAAGCCTGGAGCTGCAGGTACAGAAGGAGCAAGGAAAGGAGCGGGGGAGGGCAGAAATATTGACTTTTAATGCAAATGCAGTGAAATATTCAAGGTTGTGTGCCAAACTTCAATATTATATCCCCCCCTATATGAAGCCATCACTCATTATTTTGGCCCCCAAAAAAAACATACACAACTTTATTATACGTACAACAAAATATCTTTATTTCACACACAACATAAAATCGATAGAAGAGGAACGGCAGGATGAACTGCTCACAAAATTTGAGAATCCTACTAGGAGCAAGTAACCAGATAACAGCAGAGACGAGAGCGTTTCTTTCTCTCCCGTCTAAATTTGGTCGACGTCAACGTTGAGTTGGCAGAGAGCAGATGGGGGGGGGGGGGGGGTATTAAACACGCGCACGAAGAGGGGACGGATATTTTGTTTTGGGCTTGATGCTGACTGTGACTCAGACTCTCTTAGTAATACACGGAAATTAAGATGTTCCAGCTGCTTTGATAGTTTCTAATAAAATCTTTCTTTAGAGGTTAAATGAGTCACCAGCTTCATTACTGCAGCTAGCGCTGGGAAATTAGACACCGCACTTAACTTGTATTCTTCATAGAGTCTGTTAATGGGGCCAGCAGCACAAAAAGTAGTGGCTTTAATAAAAGGTGATTGCCTCTTAAAGTTCCCCTTTGTTTGAATGTGGTAGAAACCAACTCCTTTCTTGGCTTCTCTTCGTTCCCTTCCATGCAATAGTTATTGTTATGCAAAAGGCGCTGAACTCAAACCGACCCTGGACAGCGCCGTGCCGCGTGTTTCTGCTCGCTGCAATGAAACTGGCAGCAAAGGACGAGATTCCATTTCCGATACGCTCCGGCTGTAGTAATATACGCAGGTTCCTTCTTTGACAAATTCATTAATATTTCATGTTTCTTTACTTTAAATAGTGCACAGTACACCGCTGCGGCAATATCGTCCAAGAAAAGAGAATTTTTATTAGATTCCACCGTCCAGCCTTTGCGATCATATCAGTGTTCTCCTCTCACTGAAACAGCAAATATTTCTATCCACATATTTGGTGTCGGTTTTTTTCTGTGGCTGATGCCAATACTGATTTTTAGAAATCAGTGCAGCCATTGGCTGATAATTTATACCAATATATTGAGCTGATTTGCTTTTTTTAATCCATCGAATAATATGTAACAAATAATACGGAAAAAAATCAATTGCTTAACTTCCGTAATCAGGTATTAAACAACACTTATGGTCTGTCTCTTCAAACTTCATTTTATGCGATTATATACAGTATTTCCAGTAAAATACATATTAGCAACAATAATCACGTTTTCGAGCCCAAAAATGAATAATAACATTAATGAATGGCAGCACCCAAATGGCTGCACATTGGAAATTCTTCTTTTTATGCAAAGGCAGACAAAGAAGCATCCAAGAAAAGTTTTAGAAGTTCATTTTTTGTTCTAAAAATCAAGTCTTTCAGCTGTCTGATGGAATAAACACCTGCATACACACAAACGCTCCCTCAGTCAGGTCTGATAGTTTTTTACTTGACAGCACAGAACCTGTTTCCAAATAAAGGATGCGGCTTACAGTACAGTTACGGACCAAACAGAACCAGAACAATCACACTGCAGCTTGAAGCTGAAGTCATTTCATTTGTCCCGAATTAATGTAAATGTGCAAATTAAGATGCAGTGCAGCTCGAGCTGTGACCGTTGTCTCCTGTGTGTTTGTGTGTCATGCCACTAGATTATTGAATGGCTGTGTGACAACGTGATTGCCTTCGAGTCCTTCGATCAGATCCAGGAGTTCATTCTAGGTCAGTGGCAGTCAATCAGTCCTTCACGGTCCAGCACTTTTCTCTGCCATTTTAAGGCCTCTGCCTCCTCCTCCTCCTCCTCCTCCTCCTCCTCCTCCTCTGCGGTTTCTCGACTGCATACATCTTATCTCCACACAGCCGAATTGTTTTATCAACTCCATTAGTTTGGCTTTTGAATTTCTTTTCCGCGTACTTGTGCCAGGTGTCCCATGTGGGTCTGAGGAGTTGGCAAATATATGTGGTTATTTTGAGAGAGCCTGGAGACTCAGAAGAGCAGAACAGTAAAAAAAAAAATGTGGTTAAGTCCTCGCAGTCCTTGTGTTGTCCCATTGTGTTTGTCTAGAATTCTTTTACTTACTTACAATGTGGGCAAAACAGTCATTATTCAGAGATATTAGATGTTAGAGCACCTTGCAGCATAAATTTGCATTGTTTTTGGTGCTACAACATTATCCCTATGTACAGACGATATTCATTTCCTTGTTTTCCTACGACGTCTACAGTGTTGACCTCATTTTTGACGCATTTGGAACCCGTACTCGTGATTTATAACAACAATGCTGTTCAAGTTTGTCTTATTGTCTTGTCTGTTTGTATAAAACATTTAGAATAAGTGTATTTTAAGGTCATGTGCTTCCTCCTGATTATTCACATCTCACACACTCTCCCAGCATCTTTGTACAGAATAAGCTACAACAAGTCTGTCAGCCTGGATAAAGTCCTGCCTTACTCCTCTGTATTCGACATGAAGGTACTTATACACATATTTTCTCATGCATAAAGCACTGGAAATATCTATATATAACCAGATGAGAATGCAGAAAGAGGACACATGCAGTCACATTTTGTTCCTAAGTCCCCTCAGCTCTTGAGTCTGCTTCCCTGTGTTTTAGGACGTACCGGTGTGTTTGCTGGAAATCCCTGGTGTCTTGTGTAGCACTGAGCTGCATATTAAGGCTGCGCTGAAAGGAAAGGTAACAACATGTTCGCCAATGTTCAAACCGTATTTAGGTGTGTACCGTACACGCGTTGAATATCCTTCTTATGACGCTGTGTCCTGCTACTGTTTTTGTGAACGCAGTAAATAAAACTCAAGCCCGCAGAAAGGACACGTTACATTATAACCTACATACTGTATGTTCTCTCAGTTTGTTTGTGATGCAGTGTTGGCAAATTAATGAAGCGCGTTGCCTTCAGACATTAAAAGGGCACTTTCATGTGGAACTGTGTGATTTTTTATATGTATTGGGTCTGCGTGAGCGCATTTCTGACGCAAGAATTCTCAGTTGTTTCAGGCGATGTCCTTGTTTTGTCACTTTGGTGTTGTGTGTGTGTGTGTGTGTGTCTCCAGGGTCTCCATGGTTTCTGGACAGAGCTGCAGTGGAACACAGAGAGGACAAAATATCTGGATGCTGTTCCCAACCCCAGATACAGAACATCACACATAAAGGCTGACTGGGACAAACTGGTGAGTGTGTAAATATTGTTTATCTACTATCGCTTTAACCTCCACATAAGGGTCGGGGGGGCGCACTGGTGCCCAATCCCAACTGACATAGGGCCAAAGGCTGGGTCACACCCTGGACAGGTCGCAGGTCCATCACAGGGCCACATAGAGATAAACAGCCATCCACTCAACTTTATTTTCCACTGGGAATTTAATTGTTTGAAAGCAGCAGTGTTTGTCTTACACATTACATTAAAAGGTAAGGTTAGAGATCCTGGATCCTGGTTTTGTTTCTTCAGATTTCCCTCCGAAGCTCCGCCTCCAGAGCGCAGGAACGCGCAATGCTTGTTCGTGTATATTCACGCTTTTTGGTCACGCTAACTTTTTGGGACACAAATGACAACGTGATGCCAAAAAAATAACAACAAATACTCTCAAAAGATCACAAAGACATAAAGTTAACGGTCCAGTAGAAACAGAGCCACCGTGGCATCACTTTGCAGCCCTTTCTGGGCTTTTAGTGGTCGCTACCGCTCAAACGCAGCACCGATGTTCACTCTGGTCTTGGATCGCTCTGCATCAGCCTTTTTCTTTTCCCAAAAACCGGCTTTCGTTTGCGACCAACACCTGTTGTTGGCACCTCTGACGTTGTCTTCTGAGCATGAGAGGAGTCAGAAGGCAGTTTGATTGATTACAATCGGGGTGTGAAGAGGATTTTAAGCAATACAGTAAAAAAAAATGCTCCAGAAAATTATCTCCCACCCTACATTCAACATACTACACATCATGGCACACATCACATAAGCATACAGCGCTTCCTATCATCACTCCAACAGTACCAATCTCAATGCATCATCTGTTAAAAATCAATGAATGAAGCAATAAACAGCCCTTGACCTTGACATGGCTAAGAGGAAAGAAAAAAAAAAAACCTGATACATATAAAAAATATATACTTTTAAGACATAATCATCCCAGCTATCAAGCGCTCGATAAAAGAGTTGCTCATCAGAAGCCTCCTTGCCAAGTTCAGCAAAACCAGGCTTAATAAGAGGGAGCATCTGGCTTTTTCCAAGCTGTCATTAAAATCCGTCTGCCGTTCAACAGTTTGAATAAATTCTCAATTTATACAATCATTTACAGCGATTGGGTCAGCCAGCACGAATAGCCTGGAGGAAAAGTCAAACCTGTCAACAGTGAGCGTCCTAATACAATTTTGCACAAGACCAAAACAAGTTGAATTTAAGGGCATTACCAGAGCAAATGGAATAATGTTTTTTGGGGGGGAGGATTTTGACATTTTTAACAAATTGGCTGCAGATTTGAGGCCGACTTTTAGTTTTAGTCTAGACCAGTGGTTCTCAAACTTTTTATGCTAAGTACTGCCTGAGAAAGTATTGAGCTCTCCAACGAACATCATTCTCACCAATGGTAAAATACAGTGGTGTAAATAGGCCCATGCAATGTCAGCTATGGACATTTCTCTATAGGCAGATTTAATCATCACTCAAATTACTATTATTTACTTTATTATTATTTTTCTACACACAAGTCATCATTGAAGAGGTTATTTTATTAAATAACCTCAGTTTCTGTCTAAAACAGAAGCAGATTTCGCGGCAGTGGAATTAAAAAAAGAATCCTGGTTGCTTGTTGATGTGAGACAACAAACAAAAATGTGTGTGTGTTTTGTGAATATTCTCATTGGTATACCTGTGTGTACACCTGGCCAACCGGAGCACCTGAATTCCCCTCTCATGGTGTTGTTTGTTCCAGAGGTCTGAAAGGAAACCGTCCAGCCACATGAATCACATTGAGGAGAACACAAAGAAGTAAGTCTGCCTTCCCACTGGAGATTTTGTGAGGAAAAGTAAAATGACCTGACACTGGGGGGGGGGGAACAAAGGCATGACTGCAACTTTGTACTGTGTTCCTGTCTTCATAAAACTTATATAATGTCCTCTAATTAGCACTTCAAGCCATGGTTTTAAACCTTGAAAGGCCTGGAAGTGCAACACTGCGGGTTCACTCACAGAGGTTTAGTTAGGGGCCAGTTAACTTATATCCAGCAACATTAAAAACATTTAATCCTCCAACGACAACCAATGTCATCAGTGCATTGGCCCTTATTTGCATCCAAATAGCCGATATTATATTTTGAGATTGGTTTTAGTGTCGTTGATGAGATGGAATAAGAAACTCAGTGAATATTTCAAAGAGAAGAAAAAAAAGAAAATATATATATATATATAGTTATTTGATTTCCTTCATATTGGCACTTTATAATGTTCACCCCATAATGTTCCTTGTGATGTGAGCGGATGTGAGCCACTGTAGAAAACACTGATTTCAAGAGTTCTCCCATCTGCTTGTGATGTTAATGTCACAGTCGGGTGACATAAGCGTTTACCTCCAGTGCCGATGCTTTTTCTCTCCTTGAAATTGACTCGCACTCCTTTTTTTTTTTGTATTCCTCACTCTTCAAACTCGAGAAACCTCCTCAGAATCTTCTTCTTTTATTGACTTACATAAAGCCTTTTGCAGCTTCTCTGTGTCATAAACATAAAATATCTACTTGAGAGTACAGCGACAACGTCCTGAGCTGCTAATGATAAGTGACGTGATGACAGGCTCGTGTAAAAACCTGCTGCCAATTGAAAATAACTCTGTTTTGTTTATGTGAGGGACAATAATGAACTTTTCTTCCTTCGGGCCAAACTCACGCACCTGCTTACAAACTGTTTTGCTTTTATAGTTTTGATATTCCCCGTGTATCATTATGCAGCCTCAGCCTACTACATAAAAAGTAAGAGTCTGAGTATAATACTGGCTTAAGGGTTTTGTTTTTTAATGCAAACCTCTTTTTCTTTTTCTTTTTGTTGCAGAGTTCTGTCGATGGTGGATACCTGGTGTCTCGGTAAGACGGCACATTAACATGCAGACGCACGCAGACAGAATGTAAAGCCATAGATGCATCACGCACGTATCGCTGTACGTGAATAAATAAGGAAAACCTTGAGCTGTAATGGAAACGGAAACTGTGTGTGAAAGTGTTTGTGTGTTCGTCTGAGGTCGCATTCTTCATGCCCACTGGAGAATTCAGCTGAATTGAACCACTGCGCTAATTTATCTTTGAAGGAGAAGCTGAGGAAAAAAACAGTAGAGGACAGGATATAGAGGCATGGAAAAAAAATGAGAGAGAGAGAGAAAGCAGAATGGAAAAAAGAGAAGATGATGAAAAATGCTACAATTATATAACAGTGGGGAGTTAGGTACTTCCTTTCCCGTCTGTTTTCATGCCTGTCTTTCTCTCTCCTGACTCGAGTGCAGCTGTTTTGTGTCGACCGTAACACGGGGACGTTCCCTCGTTAATGCACTTGGATGATCTCAAGTGTCCACACCCGCTCCCACTGATTTCACTTGTAAAACATGACAGTTTGATCACTTTTCCTAAGAATTTAAAGCAGCCCCCTCGAGCAAAATAATGTAGTATCATGTTCCGAGCAGGGTTTGAGGGAAAACATGGTCGTGATAAACCCATTATTATTTGTATTTAACCCTTGAAAACCGGGCGTTTGCACAAGCGCACTCTGCGCCGCTGTAGTGACGCGACAGTTTGTGCTATCGGGACAATTCCAACTGTTTCCCGCGCTGTTCAGGAAGCCGGAGAATGAGCGTCAATCACCGGTGTACATAAGTATCCATTTTTTTGGCCTGTTTTCGTACCTTTAGAGACAAAGAAAGCGTTGTGAGACTCAAAAAATGTCAAATTTAACACGCAAAAACTGTTGTGAAGTGTTTTTCTTCATTTTAACAGTATTTTAACATGCAGTAAATCCTGTCCAGATGGACATTTTGAGGGATACGTGTAAAGTGTAGTGACTTGGCTCATGATTAACTTATTAATTTTTTCTAGTATTTTTCTTGTTACACATACAGTCTCTCATTCAAATTTATACATATATATATATATATTAGCAGTCAAATCTGCTAATTTACATATATATACACATATATGTATAAAAAAGGCCTTGTTTGATGATGTCAGGAAGCATCATGGGAATTATTGTCTTGTTTGCTTTACGGGGAGAGATTTGACTGCTAATCACACAGCAATGGGTCGTTGTGTGACAAAAATACACAATGAAATGGGGGGGAAAGAGAAAAAAGACAACACTGTTCCTCACGCTGACATTTCACAGGAGGTTTGCAGTGGCGACGCTAAAGCAGATGATGTCACAGATACGTAGGTGACTGAAAATGAAACAGTCCATTACCGTTGAATAGAAATACTGGTTTCTATGGATTTAAAAGAAAAAAAAAAGTGTAGTAGGACAAAGGATGTGATCAAAAGATCATGTCGTGTGTATGTGTGCGTGAGTGTGTAATAATTCATCTAAAGTAGTGGAGTAGTGGAGTGTGCTGCACAATTCTATGACTGACAAAAGAACTGCAACCTGCATGTACACACACAGATATACTGTATGCACACACACACACACACACACACACACAGCAGGATTGCAGTGTCAAACCCCCAAGCTTTGGCATGTATTTTTCAAATAAGCACCCCCCCTCCCAAAAGAATCCATAAATGTCCTAGATCAGCCCTCCTTCCCCCCCCCCCCCCGTTTTATTAAAGTCGTAAACAAGTCGCAGTTTTTTGGTTTCTTCCATTTCGCCCGATGGCCCGTTCCTTTGATTGTTCCTGACACACCAGAGGCTACCTGTGCTTCTTACTCCGAGTGGGGGAGAGGTGCAGCACAGCATCAAGCGTTTCTTCATACGTCTCTTTTATGTCTCTATTGCCTGGTGTCCTCTAGATAAGAAGCTGGTGCCACTTTTCCAGGAGGAGGACCATCAACAGAGGGTGCTCATAGGCCTGGTGAGTGCCGGCTGCGATACATTCACACAGACACACGCGTTATAGTCAGATGTCTGTTTTCTGAGATGGGAGTGTGGATATATCGTAGAGATGGGGGGGAAAAAACAGTACTCTCAGACATTAAACTGGTCACATTTGAATTGAATTAACTCCTGCAACATTTATTTGTTTGGTTTTCAGTTTAGATTATGTTTTACAGCTTAGAATCTGATAGATTCTCACCAAGCTGCTGATCACGGAGACAGTGATATGTGATGGAAAAACTCACACAAATGTGACTTTAAATATGTTACATACCGTTCAAATTTGAAATTGAACAAACAAAAGCTGGTGTTCATGTACAACTACAGTTTGTTTTAGTCTTCATTTTAAATTGTTAATACACTATTTTAACACGTAGTTAATTGTAAATAACTAATAGCGTTGAGAAATATCAATATTCACTCTTTTCTTTGTTACGTGCCCACCAGCTACACTTGGTCCTGTTAGCGTAACTGTTAGCAAAGATGGCGGACACTGTTTACATTCTGGGATTGAGGTCCCGCCCCCTTTGAGTGGGTCTAAAAAGTGCGGAATTAGCGTTGCAGTTTCAAGGCTCGGACCAAGTACTATCCATATTCTAGTAATACAAAGCTTAATCCTTGAGAATTATTTTAGTTTAAATTTACGTCCACTTGAAAACCCTGAGAAGCCACTAGGGCTTTGTCAATGAAAACAAAAACAGCGGACCTAGTTTGATGACGTCATGAAGCACTGTGGAATCATGGGAAGTGTTGTCATTGTAGAGCTTCGTTGGCAGAAGGCGCAGCACAAAGAGAGCTGCCATACAAATGTGGTCGCACGTTCACTAACCAGAAGCCCTACAGCTAGTGCTGGGTGTTATAACACAGGAAGTGGACACCTCGTGGCCAAGTGGAAAGAAATTGGGTTTGTACACAGGGGGTTGCCAGTTCAAATCCCGAGATGGGAGCAGGGCTTGTGTGTGTTTACTACTCATGTGTAATAAGGATGGGTTCAATCAGGGGTGTCAAATGTATGGCCCACGGGCCAGAACCAGCCCACCAGTGGGTCCAATCCGGCCCCCAAAATGGATTTGTGAAAATTTTAAATACGATATTTTTCAGTTGCAGGTACCTGTAAATGGTGAGATGATACTGATACTCAAAATCAAACGGCAGGAGCTGAACATGGTTGAAAATAATCAAACTCATCAGCCACAGCGTAGATTGTTCCTCAATAGCTCTGAGATTGGATGCTCACTTTGATGTCTCGGAGCGCACCGCGTGTTTGTGTGTACGCGTTCCTATTTTCCCTCCGCCGACTCGTGGAATGGGCATAATAATGAGAAAATGATGGGTGCCTCTCAGACCTTTGATGTACAACAGTGTTGGCTCGGCGGGAGGCGGATCCATCTTTGAACACGGGCTGAAACACAGACTACTAAACATCCATCGCGAGATGCTGACGGCAGATTATTCCCCCTCCCATTGTCATCTTTTAAGGCGAAGCTCCCGTGACGCTTCAGATGAGTCGACAATTTACAGGAAGGGGCACGTTAAGGTCCTTGCCCTGCTTCTTTTTTTTTCCTTTCTTTTTTTTTGGATGCCGTTTGATGGACAATTTCATATCCTCCACTTTCCCCTGTGCTCAGCAGAGTTCTTAAAGAGTTTAATGGAGTTCAGTTTAAATGGTAACAGTCGCCCCGGCTATTATTAGAATTACCCTCTCCTCTTTCTTCATCACTTCTTCCTTCCTTCCACTTTATTTCCACCCCTCTTCCTCGCTCTGATCTTTCTTGTATTTGTCATTCCCTTCTTCCCCCCTGAAGGATATCAGTTCACACTCTTAAATCTACACTGTTTGTAGCTCTTCACTCATTTGCTGCTACCACCTCTCACTTACTCCCGGACTCTCCTCCTCTTTTCCTCTCCTCCTTTCCGCTCTGCTCCTCCATGGTTTAATCAATTTTTTGGGACACTGTAGTCAGGGGGGGAAAAGTGGAGGTGAACTCAATTTGACCCTGCCGAGTGCACTGCAAAGTATTCTCAAACACACACACACACGTAAACACACAGAGTAGATTCACAGAAAATAATCAGTGTGTTTTTCTGTTGTTTTTATTTTTTTGCTTTGCATGCAGACGGTTGACAAGCTGCGAGAGCATCTCAACAGGCACCTGCCTCGACTGGGAAAGAAGAAGACTGACTCACTGGTTGTCTGCTATGTAGCCAAACTGGTTGGTACAGTGTGTGTTTGTTTGTTTGTGTTGTCGAGCACAGGAGCTCTGTACACAACCCCCCCCCCCAAGATGATTATATAAAAGTGACGGTGCAGCTCTTAGTGTTTTTTATTTATTTAATATTTGCCCTCCGTCTTTTTCGGGGGAAGGTTAAGTGGCACTCACAGCGGCGATCAGTCAATTGGAAACGGTGGCGACGTGTTTTTTTTTTCCCACTGTGGCGAACAGATGGATGTGTGCCCTTCACTTCAGGGAAGTTGCCCTTTCCGCCATCTCTTTAAACAGACTCCTCCTTTTTTTTTTTTTGGAAGATTTTCATGCTCAGTCTTAGCCACGTGTGTCCGTGCAGGAAGTGGTTAACTGCAGCCGGAGACGGGGTATTGCCATGCCCACTATTTTTAGTTTCAGGTTTTTATTTTCTTCTGACATGATCATCATCATGATGTCTGACACCATACAGTAACCCACGGGCTCCACAGAGTTATTTCTTATAACTTAGTGTCAAATTCACATTTAGTTGATGTATTCCCATTTCCTTAGATCCGGTATAAATATTGAATGTTGATGCTTCCACATAACGCATTACAAAAGCCATTTAAGTTGAAACCTGTTTTATTTATGTTCACATTTAGTTGCTTTTTTTCACCCCCCCCCCGTGTTTCTCTGCTCATTATGACACCATACAGCTCTGGCAGGACTGTGCATCATGCTGTCTAACGTGTGGGTGTGCGGCGAACTAAACTTGTGCTGCATTCTCCTTCCACACTCTACTTTTTACATTGTTATCATGGTTCTCTTAAGAAAACTGGACCGTTTTAATTTCAGTAAATACACTTACTGAAGTATTATTGTTCCACACTGGAACTTTAAGTCGTAAAAAAAAAAAAGCAAACATAAAATATTAAGGAAACGTGTTAAATAGAAATACTGGCTTCACTGACAACAATTGTACCACCCGTTTTATCACGATTTTAAACGTTATTTACTGCCTGCGAATGTAGTTTTTGCTTATGTTGTGGAAAAGTGTAAGTGTAGCTCGTCTGGATTCTTATTCTCTGGAGTGTCTGAGGCGGAACACACTCTCCAATACCTTTAATTTGGATTGCTGTACCCATTTTAAACTCGGGTTGCACATTTTATGTATTGAATTGTGCTTGGCCCACACTTCAAAACCAAATATGTGCCTTCGGTTTGCCCCCGCAGAGAGGCAGGTGACATCTATGTAAACCAAGTAGAGCAATCTCTCTCTCTCTCAGCACCATATAGAGTCAACTCAGTGTAGTAAAGTCACTCTTTAGTATTCCTGGGAGGTAAATCCCTTCACAGCTATGGGGCCACTGAAAGCAGACATAGCAAATGTCAACACAACTGTATCAAATCAGGTCAAGGGTAAGGCCGGAATCGAATAGAAAAACGTTCTGGGACTTGCTATGGAATTGCAAATGAAAATCCCAGCTCACAGCTGGATCAGTTGACGGCTCGGCTCAGTACGACACAGACTCATGAGTTTTAACCTGCGCCTCCAGACTCACAGTGAAGGAAGCGGAGGCCCGGCGAGTCTGTAATAATTTTGGCTTCATGGTGCGACAGACAAATGTGGTCGATCACTGAATTTATTCCACTCGGCGAGAGTGAGAAACTTTCTTATCCTGGGAGCTGGACTTATTAGAACATACTGACACAAAGACTCATAGGATAGAGCCTTAGGGGGAGTTTTACTTCAAGAATAGTACTAACTCGCCACCCAGGTGACGTGAACTCACATAAAGTTGACTCATACTTCACACAGTCAGTGTTTCAAAGAGGGACGACTTCTCCTCCGCTAATAAAGAACATCTCCCTCTCTTGTTGCTGCTTATTGAGACTAAGTGCAGTGATTGATTACAGCGCCATACTTTCATTATTGTCATACCTTTTTTTAATTTACTTCCTATCCCTATTGTGACGGAGAACTAACACATTCATTCTCACCAACAGCAAGTGTCATTGCGTGAGCCAGTAGTTCACGCAACGCTGTTTAAGGCAATTAGCTTCACGCGACTCACTCTGGGACACTCTCTGCGTTTCTCAGTACAGCCGTGTTTGTATGTCACATTACCACACTAATGCAAACACAATGCTGCGTTTTACATCACAACTGATGGAGGCAAGCACACGGCAACATAGCTGTCGTAAAGCAGTAAAGCTAAAAACGTCCATGAAAGGTCTTACAAGTGGATTTTCCAGCTGAAAATATACCTGGACAATTTGATGTCAAAAATGCAGTGTGCTGCTGTTCCTGCACTGTGCAGCTCCAAATTACCTGGATACAGTGATGCTGGATGAGGAATGCTACAGATATACATACAAAACATAACATACCAAAGAACTAGCCTTAGAGACACAAAAGAAGGTCCATATCACAATAAAAGCCCAATATGAATGATTTAAAACGGGGAATTTATTATACATATACAGTATAATTGATGAGTAATGCATATTAAAAGTCTTGCTATGTCGTGGCATAGACTGGAATTGCAATCATTATGAAGCAGAAAAGTTATTCTTTACCCACGATTATCAAACTTTTATGTTTTGTTATTTTTGCACCAAATAAATCCAGAGGCTCATTAAGACAAATCGCTGATTCCAGATTTTATTCTAATAAAAAGCCACACCGGGTAAACTGCTATGAATCACGAGTTGCTGTAAACCGCAAAAAAAAAACATCCCTGCTAAATATTTTTTATCCTATTTACTGATTGTCAAGGGCCTGCATTACATCAGCAACAAGCACAACAGATGCTAGTTGTTGAAGAAAGAAATTAAACTCTGAATAATTTATTTTATGCCATTAACAACTTCAGCGGCAGGAATGTTTGCTAATAAACAGCAGTTGTCGATGTGGGGTTTTTTTTTTTGCAGTAGAATAATTACAGAAATATCTGTGTTTACAAAGCAGCTAATATGCACCACTCGGCTGATTAATACCACTGTCAGCTTTGGCGTTACATAAAATAGAAATATATACATGGGCGAGAGAAAGTAGTTAACGGGTGTCCGCGAGAGAACAAATGGATTCTCATTACATTCGAGGCACAACACTTTGTTAAAACACACAAGTTCAAGTAGGAAGTTACAAAGCCTGTACTGATTTATTGTGACTGCCTGATTAAAAAGACTAGAGGGTATTGACTGAACAGCGGTTTCCTCAGGGTCAAACCATTACACACAGACAAGTGAAGGCTGTAATACGCCGACGTGAGAAGCTTCTCAACCACGCCGACCGTCCCTCATCGCAGGCGGAGAAGATGAATAAAAATGTAAACATGTGGGCGGTTCTTCGACGAGACCACGGATAAAAAAAATGATGTAAAAATGTAAAATTAAAACATAACAAATACCTCTAACATAGGGTAATAAAATATTGTGATGGAAAATGGATATAAGTAAGGAAAAGAGGCAAGAACAATCAGCAATGTGTGACCCCCCCTCAAGATCCACTCGTGCACGTGTAGACACACAAAATACCGTTTACATTAAACATATAGATAAATGAATAAAGAGGTGGGGGAAAACAAAGGTTAAATAAAGCAAACACCGACATCAGAGAAGCTTATTATCCCATTTGTCCTCCAACCCCTCTAGTGCGCTTACATGAGCGTTAAGTGGAAGCATGTTAATTGAAATTCCCACCCTGAGGTCACTGTCGAGGGTTTCCCACTGGTGTACAGGATGTGAGTGAGGTAGACGAGCCTTCCTGTTATTCAACAGCATGCGAGCGAGAGGTCATTCGTGGAAATAGGGGGGGGGGGGGGCGTGTTCTTCAGCACGCAGCGGGCACGCTCCACACGGGCCCAGTGCATTCCACCGATTACAGTCATTCTGTCACATGTGTGGGGGGAAATGACGCGGTCAGGCATGACGGTGTTGGAACCATGTGTTCCCACTTTTGTTTTGTGGAGTGAGGAAACAGATCATAGGACAAGTGAACCTTTCCTCAGAGGAAATGAAATGTAACGGTGGATGTCTGAATTGCATGTTTTTCCCGACAAGATGCTTGTGTAGTGCAAAATTTCCAGGCCTCTGACTCAAGCTGCCTGTCGAAGAGAATGTTTCATTTGAATCTAATGGAGCGTTTCCTACCGTAAGCACTAATGTGTGTGTGTGTGTGTCTGTGTGTGTGTGTTTTTAGCTGGAACTCATCAGACACATGGTGGAGTCAGTCTGGCTGAAGTATGAACTTGGCCCTCGTGCTCTGTGCTTGTGAGTAATCCACTGTCCTTCGTCAGTGCGTCTCCTCAAAATCTCTGTGGCATCAAACCACAGTCACTTTTCAGCCCCACACTCTCCATGTTTCTCAGTATTGCCGTGTTCATTCTCTTACACACACACACGTACTTAAATCACCAATAGTTACTCATTGCAGAGAGAATGCATGTGCTCCAGATCGTTATTATGTAACATTGCCATTTAGATTTGTGTGTGTGTGTGTGTGTGTGTGTGTGTGTCATGCGTGCATTCTCCAGGAAACAGCAGGCCAGTTCAGCCGAATGGTCCGTGTTTCACTTCATGTTTCGGATCCTGGAGGCCACGAGGGGTCTCTGCCTGCCATTCCCACCTGGTACGACACGCACACGCTGGTTTCCATGACCTCAGAGGACACTGCATCGACTTGCCTATTCCTAACCCTGACCTCAGCCTAATGTTAAAAAACATGTCTTCACTTAAAAATGTAGTCATTATGTTATGGGGACTTGATTTTTGTCCCCATAAGGAAGACAAGCCCCCATAATGTGAGTGTGTAAACAGATTTAGGTCCCCACAACATAAGGAATACCAGGTACAAACACACACGTTTGAGCAGCAGTCGTAGTGAGGACTCATGTAGATATATCACATTCCCTAGCCTAACTTAAACCCAATTCTAACAATAACTCTAAAACCAGGAATTAACCCTCAAAAAGCCATTTTAAGGGAAGTGAGGACCAGACAAAATCTTCATACTAAACTCAACTAGTTCCTCAGAAATGAGGTTCTGCCACATGAGGACCAGGTTTTGGTCCTACTAGTCCTGTCAAGATCAGTGTTTATGTCAGGAGGTAACACATACAAGTACACACACACACACACACACACACACACTCTCTAAATTGTCATAATCCGCTTGTGTGTCTCCACCTCACCGCCATGTCACCGCGCCGAGACTGACTCCGCTGCACTAATATAACCAAAATTATGAGGAACATTAGCATAGAGCCGACAATGGGTAAAAGCTGTGGGTGAATGCATTTTCAGTCATTTTGAATTCATTCCCCAGTGTTTGTGGCATTTTAATCTCCCCCCCCAGTTACATAATCCCATGATTTCACTACTCATGAGTAAACAGTTGGTTTGAAACCCAAACTGTCTGTGAGAGTGAAAGGAGGAAAGAAAAATACCCTGAAGCAAGGCAGCATGCATTTAACATCTAGGCTGCAGGTGCAATATAAATATATAAGTATATAAATATATGTATTTGTATATATATGTATATATATATATATGTTTTTAGTTCCAGTAAAAAACATATTAAAAGTGTTCCTCTTCTTTTCTGTCTCCAGGTTTCCACACGCTCGTGGCAGTGTTTGCCGTGCGCTGCCTCCCTCATCACATCTTCCTGCAGTACATTGATCACGGCTTCCTCCAGCTCACTGAAACATTTTTGTCTCGGCTCATGACGGGTACGTAAACACACAAACAAAAGTGTATGTTTATGCACATGCACGCAAACCTGGGGACACAACTGTCACCGTCGTTACAGAGTTTGAAAAGACTTGGAGTACACACAAACCCAAAAAGGCTGGTTTTTGCCAGATTTTATTTATGTTCGTGTACGACAGAAAGACCAGGCATCACACATTTAACGGCTGCGTCTGATGAGGCATCACAGGCTACATGATTCGGTCAAACCAACTGAATGCATTAAACTCTCGGGACTACCAGAGCGACAGTTTAAGGGGTAAACAAACATCGCCTACAGATTTCTGTGCCAAGTCCCCATATTGCATGTTTTTGGACCGTGGGAGGAAACGGAGAACCCGGCGAAAAAACCCATGCACACGCGGGGGACAACGTGCAAACAAATCGCGGGTAAAAATCAAGCCATAAAATCTTGTCCCCAAACAGAAGTGCTTGGTTGTTCAGCATTGTAATTGCAAGAATGTTCATATTTAGCTCAAAGCAGTGTAAGTGTAAATCCAAACCAGCACAGCTCTTTGTTGATCGTGATAAAGAATTGCTGAAAAGAACAATAAAGTGGCGAAGCATGTTTCGTGTTTGTAGCTACGGGATAATTGATTCTTGTTTAAAACAAAGTGTACATGGTCAGGGGTCAGACGTGGCACTGATGATGTTTATTTGTTAGTCTTGGCGTGGATTTCTAAAAGCACAAGGATCAACATCGCCAAAAATGTCTGGCTTCACTCATTGCCCTTGATCTCAGCGTTTACATGCTTCTCTTTCTCATGAAGTGAACAAACCAAACAAAGGGCTTCAAAAGATGAGAAGATTATTTAAAGAACCAAATCCAAATGGTTTCTGGAGAAAAACCATGTATCGTGAAGAGGGAGGGTCCATGTGTCTCTTCTCACCACGGATGAATCGAAAATAAATAAATATCCTCTTTCTTCTTCATCTTTCTTTGTTTAGTGTAATTTGCTGGACATGTGCGCACTTGCTTGTTGCCTCGTTTCAAAAACACACACCCACACACACACACACACACCCTTGAGCCTAACCGTGAAAGTCAAAACAAAGCTAATTGCTAGCATCTGCATTGCTAACATGTGACTATGTTTATCTTTAGCATGTTAGCATACAAACATGCTTGTGCTGATCATGCTGTTGTCACGTTTTGTATTGTGTTCAATACTTTTGAGAAGGCGGGACTTAGAGAGTTTATACTTGTGATTATGAGGCGTAATGTATTATGTGTTATTACACACAATTGAAGTAAAAACTAGAAATAAAACCTTTCTGTGTCGCAAAACGCAGTTTTAAGATCATTTGACGCGAGAAATTTGTCGTTTACAATTTAAAAATGTGGTTTATGTGTCAAGATATGACATATTTTATAGCTTGGCCTCGATTGGTTTTTGTGTTATTCGATTGGTCCACTTTCTAAGCCCCGCCTCTGAGATCCACCTCCCTTGTGTGGCTTGGTGTGATTTGATTGGTCCATTCTGTCTCTGAGATACAACCCTGATACAACCCGTCTGCTTCCTGCATACGAAAACATCTGATTTGAATCGAACGATTGTCACGGCAACACAACACACAACTTCCACCAAAACCTTGATTGCTTTAAGGTTGTTTAGTAATTAAACGAAACACAACACATATAATAAACTTAACACACTTTACACATAAAACAGCTCTGATCACACTCGGGCTTCTTCCAAAGCGAGCCCTCCTGCACCTCCTGTGTGAAGTCCTGTTTTATTGAAAATTGCGATGCGTGTAATGACCTTTTTAAGTTTAATGAGGTCGAGTGTGGGAAGACCTTTTACTTTTTGCAGCAGTGTTGGTCTGGTCCAATTTCTGACACAGAGAGTGTGTATTGAAAAAGCAGGTGGAACAAAACAATAGAATTGGCTGAATGATGCTTTGAGTGTAGCAACATGAAGTCCTTTGAGTTGACGGATGACTGGCAGTCTTTGGTGGCTTGTTTTCTGAGTTAGAAGGAAGTGTGTTGTCTTTTGTCACTGTCCACTATTTCAACTGTTGTGTAGTGGGAGGAATTTGAACCCACTGCCACTTGGCGTAGGGGATTTAACCACGCGGTCACGCGGCACCCTTGGTACATCGTGGTTGTGTTTATAGGTCACATCTTCAGGCTTCTTTTATTTGTGTTCGTAAAAACGAGCCAAGTGAACTTTGAACTGTGACATATTTCCAAATGTCATTAATTCAATCCGATTTTTTTTTTAGGAATTTTTGCTCAGGTTTGTTTATATAGTTGGTGAAAATGAAAAAAAAAAGATTACCTAGGTTGTGCTGAAAAAGAGGACATAAGAAACAATCTTATAAGTCATGGAAAAAAGCAGCCTAGTGCTCCGTGCTCTAAGGGTTAATAAGTGTATTTGCATTCTTTTCAAGCAAATAACATTTTTTTTCCCCCCCATGTTTGTGTTTAGATTTGGACAACAGCGATGCCAATGAGAGACTCAAGTTCAGCATACTGAAGAGACTACCTGAGGTACTTCACAATGTGCGTGTGTGTGTGTGTATATGCAGTTTTTATGGGAGGTGAAAATATGCAGTTTGAGCCACCTAAAAAGACAACATGTACAAATAATCCAGCTTGGAGTACGGATTGTGAGTGAAACAATGCATGCTGCTAATATAAAGTGTGTGTGTGTGTGTGTTGGGGGGGGGTTCATCTTCTCTTGAACAGTTCTCTCCCCGAAACTTCCCATTCTGGTCCAATTAAGAGTTTGATGGTATTTTTAGTCTCATCTCGCTAAAGCTAATCACAAAGCGTGTGTGTAATTGGCTCATAAGTGTGTGTGTGTGTGTGTCTCTTCCTGAGCGCGCCGCCTGTGTATGTGTGTGTGTTTATGCTCCAACTCTTGTGTAACTTCACGAGTGGATCCAGTATATTTTATGGCTCTGCTTTGTGTTGCGATGAGAGGAATGTTGAGTGTCCCATTTCCTACCCTACAAATTTTTGTTTGGTGACTCTGTCAGGCTGTAGATATTTAGCAGGTACATCTCTCTCTCACACACACACACACACACACAGCTTTACTTGTTAGGACTCTGCATTCACTTCCATTCATTTACCTACCAAAGCCTCACCCCTAACCTTAACCATAACAGTTAATACCTGACCACAATCTAAGAGCCTCAAGCATGTATATTGTGTAAAATGAGGTAAAAACCTCATTATGGCCCAGGATTTTGGTCTCCATGAGGACTACTAGTCCTGACAAGGTCAGTCTTTATACCACAAAAGATCCTAAAGAAGTTCACCTCAGTAATTCTCATTATTGTGAGTTTTTATTGTGAAAACATACAATTTATCACTGAAATATAATTTTAAAGATGCATCCTTTAGGTTTAGAATATGTTTATTCGTTAAAACCTAAGCCTCAAAATGTCCGTCTGGACTTTGTTTTTGCTTATTTAACCATAAAATTGGCAGAGAATGTCCTTTTGCCAGAATAACTTCCAATATCTGGCAGTTATTTACAATTTACTGCATGTCAAAATAGATTGTGTGTGTTAAATTCAAAATATGAACAGTATAAAACATATTTAAAATAAAAAATTCAAATAAAAATGTCGCAATGTCAAAACAGGCCAAAAAAATGGCTGCAAGTGAAATTACTCCACATTTTTCCGATGGCACAAACCGTCGTGTAATTACGGTAATGCAGAGTGCATCTGCGCTAATGTGTTGTCTGCAATACGCTCGGTGTTAAAGGGTTAAGGGTCGTGTCACAGCCTGTATGGTTGAATTCTTTCTGATTTAAGTGTTACAGTTTCATGAAAACATCATTATATAAACAAATTGACTTTGAAGATTTAACTAATACTTTTTTTTGTTATTCCCTTCCCCTTTGAATAAGTAATTATTACAAAAAAGGTGAATCTGGGTAAAGTAATGTCTAAATAAACTATTTTCAGGGATCGCTGGAGAGGTGAAGAGTGATTGTATCACTTATCGCGTAATTTGTATTATTTGTCCTGAAATGACACAATATTTACCAGGCGGCGTTCTTTTCTTCTTATTTTATGATGAAATGGTTACTAGATTTAACCACTGGAGGGAGAAATAAATTAAAAACTACACTATATCATTCAAATAAAATCTCATTAACTGTGACAGAAGATTGGATCTATATTGCCAACTCTTTTTTTTTTTTATACGACTAATAGTGATTAATTTTAAAAAGCTGCCAGCCAGCTTGGCTTTGTTTTGTCCCCTCTGATATAAACACAACCTTTGAAGTTCTTTAGCAGCTCCGTAATGACGGCGCATTTCACAACATTGAAGAATAGGATTTTATGGAATTCCTCATTAGCAGTCAGCTCGAGAGAAATGGATTTTTAGTTCCACTTGGCAACGTATAGAGCGCCACAGATGTTCTCCGTTCCCCGGAGGGAGGATTTTTTTTATCATGACATGAGCTACATGTGTAAAATGTAAAATCTATTCTGTGTGTGTGTGTGTGTTGAAGCCCATGGAGCAGAGGATCTATCATATGTGGGACCATCCCGTCAGTTCAGCTTCAATCTCCAGAGAGTACGTCAGGAACCTGCTGGAGAAACACGACAAAAACAAGGTAACGCGGCGCACGACATTTTTAAAACGTAGTTCAGCTCGACGAGATACGGGTTTTGGAACGACAAAACCCTGCGAGAAATGTCTTCATCCTTTTTTTTTGTTACGTACACGTAAAGCTTGAAACTGCAGCGCTAATTCCGCGTAAACAGTGTCCGCCATCTTTGCTAACCGTTATGCTAACAGGGGAAAAGTGAGATTGGGAAGCACCATTTTTCAAAAATACTACCCCCTATTCTAGTAATACAAAGCTAAATGCAAATCAGTGAAGTATTCCTTTAACGGTGAGTCGAAATTCCAGAAAAATAAAACTGCATTTCTAATCTGAGCATCCATCGACCTAGCGAAGCTGCGGGTCAATGTCTCTCGGCTAATTGGCTCTTAGCATACGGCGCCGGCGTGGAGAGCCAGGGGCGTTTTATGTGATGACAAGAAAATACAATTTGAAGTCAACTTTTAAAGTTTGTTAAGCTCTTCTGGATTTGCTGCAGCAGATTTGTCTCGAGTGTGAGAATTCTGGAGAAAACTTGTTTTTTTTTTTTTTTTCCCTCCTCAGGGATTTGCATTCACTGGCAGAGACAAGTCCAGCTTCAGACCGGAGTTTCTGCCTCTCTCCTACCTGGCAAAAGTACTCTCAGATATAGAAGAACAAGGTAAAACATTTATGTCCGTATCCTTCCTGATCCACATACAGCGGCGTTGTTTGTTTTCTGTTTTCCTCAATGTCACTTTAATAATAAAAGGTTGAGACACAACACAGCTTGCTTAAAAGACGTTTAAAACCACAATCACAAATTGCTGTGATGATGTGTTTGGCCCCCGTCGCTCTTGGCTGTTGGGTTTTCCCCCCCAAGAGAGCAGTGGGAATAAAACTCCCACACTACTAATAATAATAATAATTACTTCACAAAAAGAAAATCTTGATGAGGTAAGAGTCACCGGACAGAGCGATTACACAATATAAGAAAACAACACATTTTCAAAACACAGACAAGGCAAGAGAAAGTCCACTGGAGGTGTTGACCCTCTGGAGAAGAAAGAGCAACTGAGCAGCGAGGCTTCAGCTCCTCCTTTAAAACCTCCCTGCTGCTCTGATTGCCCTCAGCTGTGGGAGAATCACAGGTGCAACCAATCGCTCCTGATTAACTAACAAAGTGTGTGGCGTCTGCTGCTGCATACACACTAATGCAAAAATTTAGTGTTTATACAACATTCGTCTCAAATTTAAGAGCCCAACAAATTGAGAGGTTTAAAAGAATTTTAGAATAAATTTTTATGCACACACACACAAATTAGACCTCTGTATATAACCCATTCTAATTACACACCAGTGGTGAACACGAGCCTGATTGGCTCTTAAAATTGAGAAAACTAGGAAAAAACAAACACCTTTTTGATCAAAATACAACATTTATTAGTTTTGTTAGTGAAAATCACACAGAAACTCTTTGTACTTGATTCAAGCGCCCCTTATTGACGTGTTATCTCGCATAATAATGAATAATTGACATAGATTTCGGTCTCCATCTGATCCTTCCGACAATCGTTAGGTGCCTTCGGATGTTAGGCAGATTTGAACAGATTATCCGGCCAAATTATCCTGTCGTGTCGACTTCATCCACAGTTTATTTGCGGTTCAGGGCACAAAACATCGCGCACACACAACAGCTACTAACTGACGACGGCAACAGTCCGCAGTCCTGAAGTCACGTTAAATCACGCAGGTTTCTGTGAGATCCCTAGAGTCTCCTCCCTGAAATGGTTCGATCATGGTCTAATCTGTGCTTTCTCAGGATTAAAACATAAAGAGATCAGGTTACAGAGTTTTTCTTTGTGTCTTTGATCTCCCATGTTTTTAAAAATCATGTCAGATTTGAAAATCCTTCTAGCACGAGACAAGCTTAAGTCGATTGACGGAACTCTAGCATTCGCTTGGCGTGAACGCTCAAACGAAGGTGGAGGTTGGATTCTGGTTCTCCATAACATCAGTTTCCACCATGAAGCACAGAAGGAAGTGTGTGTGTGTGTATAGTGTGTGTGTGTGTGTGTGTGCCCTCTGTGATATAAACCCACTCATCACTCTAACTCGTCCTCCTCCTGCATTCCAGCCCTGAACCCTTTCGAGGAGCAGGAGAACGTGGACGCCAGCTTCGTGGAGGAGACGGCCCTGAAGCAGACGCTGATCCTGCTGGGCTTCGAGGAGAAATGAAGAATGTGTGGAGGAAGGCAGGCGGGCGGGCGGGCGGGCGGGCGAACAGCGGATGGATTTATCGCGGGGCAGAAATAGATGAGGACGCGAAATGTGTTTGCGAGCACAGTCATCATTGACTGAGCCTTGAAGACATTTGACAGATGAGTGGACGGCGGAGGGCCAGAAGTAGAAAGATGAATAGCGGGATTGAAAGGCTAGAGCGATCATAAACAGGCTTCTTGCTGGTTGATGACAAATTAGGGCGGAGCAGAGAGATGGATGGATGGATGGAGAAGCCTGGTGAGGAAGAATAGAGTATAGACAACAGAGCGTGTATAAGTAAATCCTGAGGCTTTGTAAGGACAGCGTGAAAACTACCAAAGAATGATAACACAGTCAAATATTTACGTTGTTTTTGGATATATCAATTTTGGAAAACATGCTATTCTATATACTCATTGAAAATCAGCTTATTCTTTTGAGTGAATATCTGTCGCGGCAGCTATTCTCTCTCTCTCGCTCTCCTCCGCCCTCTCAACTTCTTCTCCGCCGCGTCTCGTACGATTTATGGACGTCGGCGTCAAATCCTTTCAAACGGCTTTGCTCATAAATCAAGGCGCACTTGTTTTTTGTCCCGCCGTGCTTCCTGTAACGCCGCCGCATCCAATCAGCTTGATTACACAGCGACAAAAGCCTGGACGTGGTCAGTCACTAAGTCAGTCAGTCACTGCGCGACTTTAAATCTGAGGGGGGGGGGGGGGAGTGACAGACGACCGCGGCGTGTGCGATATATAAAGGGAAATACACCAAATGTTTACTTTATATCACATCTAAATGAAGGGAATTATGACAAGAGAGGCAGATTCAGGGACATTTTTTGTGACAAGAGGTGGATTTTCTTCCTGAAATACTGTATTTGCAGTTGTATGGCTGTGAGGTTTGGCCATAATTCTAAACATGTGATCTTAAAATTGACTCTGTTATAGTAACTTTTATATTTCAGTGCATGGTAATATTATGCAAATTCCAGCTTGGTAATAATAATAATAATAATGTAATGTTGTGGTAATAAAGACATAATATTACTGTACACACTATCATCAGTGTTTTATGAATCAAAATTAACAAATGACCATATTATAACTCTATTATAAGTGGTAATTCATCCTCCCGTTTGTCCCCCACTCATCTTTCCATCGTTGTTACCTAGCTTGCACTTGGCGACTACTTCAGAAACAAGTTAATAATTGATAATATTACTTAAATAAATGTGTTTTCCCCTCACTAATTCAGCTCTGACAATGTTGTCCAAACACAGCCAGACTTTTAGAGTTTCTAACTTACACAAATACATTTTTTCACACTGTTAAATAAAAAAAAAAAAAAACTGCATTGGAATAAAACACAAATTGCTGTGATGATGTGTTTGGCCCCTGTCGCTCTTGGCTGTTGGGTTTTCCCCCAAGAGAGCAGTGGGAATAAAACGCCCACACTAATAATAATCTGGAAAATCTGGACCCAGAACTCTTGATGAGGTTAGAGTCACCAGACAGACGGATTACACATTAAAAGAAAACAACACATTTTCAAAACACAGACAAGGCAAGAGAAAGTCAACTGGAGGTGTTGACCCTCTGGAGAAGAAAGAGCAACTGAGCAGCGAGGCTTCAGCTCCTCCTTTAAAACCTCCCTGCTGCTCTGATTGCCCTCAGCTGTGGGAGAATCACAGGTGCAACCAATCGCTCCTGATTAACAAACAAAGTGTGTGGCTTCTACTGCTGCATACACACTAATGCAAAAATGTAGTGTTTAAACAACATTCGTCGCAAATTTAAGAGCCCAACAAATTGAGAGGTTTAAAAGAATTTTAGAATACATTTTTATGCACACACACACACGAATTAGACCCTATTTATTTAACCCATCCTAATTACACACCAGTGGTGAACACACACAAGCCGGGCACAAGTTTGTTGCCCAAGCGGTAACTTGTGTCGGCCCCCCGGATAAGTTTGATCGTTTGTTTGCGGCTCATTGAACAGCAGCAATGAGCCGCCCCCTGTTTATGTGTGTGTCCACTTATAATTTGGGCCTGTGTGTCATCGTTATTGTCATTTAAATGTGGTGTTTAATACACTGCGCCATTACTGTCGATACTCGGCCCTGATTAAAAACGCATTCTACTCAGGGACGTCAGCGTTAACGCGCTGATAGCAATTAATTTAGGGCAGTCCTTAACGTGGTATTTATATATATATATATATTGTTTAGTCACATTAATCATATGTAGCCTGGAAAAAGCTGCAGCTGCTGAGCGACAGTGAGGAATAATTGTGCTTTTTTTTCACTCCTGCAAAGGTTTATTGCACTTATTTAGATTCCAAATAGTCAAATAAATCAACTTTCTTTGCATTCCAAGATACACTATAGCGAGAGTTACTTTCCATTGTCGGTATGGACTGAAACAGCAAAATAATTGAGAAGAAATGGGATTACATGAAGTTGGATTACTTACTACGAGATGAAAACAACAAGACTTTAAACAGGAGATGACATGGTAAAGGGGTGAAATAATCTTAAAAAAGAAAAAAAAGAAAAAAAACCTTTTACATCATTCCCCCCGTCTGCACACACACGTCGAAACATCTGCTCCGCGTTTAAAAAAACGCATACCCATCAATCACGGCGGGAGCTCTTCAGTGTAAGTGGAGGAATTCCTTGGTAGCGGTTGTAAAGCATGAGTGTGTGGTGTGTTTCGTAATCCACGTGACGGGGTTGGAAGACGACCCACGCTTGCACGGCTTACATACTGGACATTGTTTACGCGTCACGTCATGCTGGGATTTTGAGTGTAAATTACATAAGATTTTGGTGGAAAACAAAGGATTCCTTTGCGGTTGCTGTGACAAAAAAAAAGGAAATGTGAATAAAAAGTTGCTGTTTTCAAGCTCATTGACTTTTTTTGCTTTTGTGTGAGTAGTAGTGTTGTTAATGTAACAAAGTACAAATACTTTGTTAGTGTACTGAGGTACGAAATTCACGTATCTGTAATTTCTAGCAACTTTCACTTTACTCCACTACATTTCCTCTTACTATGTCACTCTTTACTACCAAATCAATCAAAAAAATAAGTCTGCTTTACACTATAGTTTTCACCCATTCACACATCGTTCATATGCTCTTTTCCCACCCTGCAACTGTGAACTTTTACATTGTGTGTTCAATAAAAACATGAAAAAATATAATTGGTTGTGGGGCATTAGTTTAAGAGTGTATTTGTTTAATTTCAAAGGGTTTACATACCTTTTCTTGCCACTGTAAACTAGTAGAGCCAGGAATCAAACCCACAACCTTGCATTTGAAAGACAACTCACCCTACCACTGAGCCACCTGGATAAAGCCTTACTCCTCACATTTTATACCAGAAAATTACTTTTGATACTCAAGTACAGTAAATGTCATAGACTTTTAAGACTTTTACTTAAGTAATATTATAAATAAGTGACTTTCAAGTCATTTTCTGTTAAGATACTTGTACTTTTACTCAAGTATCCCTTTTAGGTACTTTATACAAGACTGGAGAAAAGTACACACCAAACACACAGAGAAGCTTGTTAGTATTTTCCTCTCCTAGATAATCCACGATATTCCTGAATATCACCAACATAATAGAGGACAAGTATTTCTTTGTATTACAATTGATTATGTTACATTTTTCTGAAACACACACAGTTTAGATCCATCACAAGGTTACTTCCTTGCCAGTGAATTTCCATTAAAGCCTAAATTCTCTGTGGATCCTGGAGTTAAAGGGCCACTTCACCCAAAAATATACCCTTTTTTTACTCATTTCCAGAGAAAAGTGTGTTATTTGAACATCAGACAGTGGATCCGAGATACATGTCTCATTCCCACAAGCACAGAAAAAAGTCTCTTCCTTCGAAGCAAATAAAAGCCTTACCCGGCTCTTTACTGTGTTTCTGTCAAGTTTTATGAGTCAAAGATGTGAAAAAAGACTTGAACTCGCAGTCAAATCGTCTTGAACGGGAAACGCGCTGCAAAGATGGAAGTGATCTCACATTTATGAGCAGATTTAGCCTTTTGGACAGACTCAGCTGAGTTCCACTGAAGTCAGGAAATAATCTCAGCATCAGTCATCACACAACCGTCACCACTCGTTTGTATGATCTTCTACTTTTAAAAAACTAAGGGGAAAAACTCCTTTCCTTTAAGGTATTTCCAAACAAATTGCTTACCCTCCACTGCCTCCTCCTACGCTCTTTGGTATGCAGTCAGTGTTATGTAGCTGGCTAATAAGCACAGACTGGGGGCTAACTTAATCTGACAGCTCTCACTGTCAGCCGGACATGGATCATCACACGCACATCACACCGCTGGGTGGACAAGGTTGTGTCAAAAACCAGACTCTAACTCAAACCCTGCTGCCTTCACTTCAACTCCGAGGAAGTCGAGTCAAACAAGTCTAAAAAATGTAAAGTCCTGTGGGGGTTTATTGGCAGAAATTTAACTCTTATAAGTACGCTTGTAAAAGTGTATATAAATATATGTTTTCATAGCCAGTGGCGTGCACAGACATTTGGAGGGGCAGGGGTGTAAATTAAAAAGGTTTACAAAGACATCCTTAGTACCAGAACGTGATGCTGTACTGCAGTGATGGACATTTTCTTGACAATACTGAATATAGTTTGGGAAAGATTGCATTTTTACAGGCACTAAGTGTTTGTGACTGTGGCCAAAAATTGTCACGTGACTCAGAACTAGCGAAAAAAAATTGTGAACCAAAGGTCATTACGTAAAAGTGGTTCAAAATGGGTCATTAGCACCCCCAAAGGTGAAACCCGGCAGGACAAAGACGTAACTTAAGTTGCACCAAATTTCACGAGACTTGGTAGAGACGCGTCTCAGCCCGAGACGAACAAAAAAGTCTATCGGGACCACGGCCTCAACTCAACAGGAAGTCGACCATTTTGAATATGGCGTCCATCTTGGCTATTAGCACGTTTCGTAAAAATAAACATACATGCTGAGCACGTTTATCGTACAAACTTAAAAAAAAAACCCACGTAAATTCAAAGATGAAAAGTTACCAAAAGGTATTCTGAAGGGGCGTGGCCACGGCAACCATAAGAATTTTGACAAAGTGCGACCATTCGCCACAAAACAGGAAGTGCCCTGTAACACTGCCGTACATTTTACCGATCGGCTCGAAACTGCCAACGTGACTTGGACGTTGGAGACCGACCCTGAACGTGAACCTCAGCCAACAGGAAGTCAGCCATTTTGCATCGCCAAGTTTCTACGGCAGCCTGAATGTCCAAAGCAGCCAAAAGCTTGACACGCCAAACAAAGAACATACGTCCGAAAAAGAAGAAGGAAGCAGGCAAAGTGGAAACAGTCGCGAAGCGGTGTTTACATCCTTTCTGGTACGTGAATATACAATATACTCAGAACAAACGTTCACGGAAGTGGTAAAAATGCCAAATGTAAAAGTCGTTAAAGTTGTGGCTAACGTGATGATAAAGACCTTGCGCACCGACTGTCAGTGCAAATCCGGCGTTACTGTCTACGTACATGCACAGTGGTGGCGTGTGCATATAAAATGCTACTGAAACAGGCGCACACATGCTGACAATCTGCAGACGCTTACAGTAAATGTTTAAAGCTTTGTTTTGCAGTCTTTTGTAGGCAGCGCTGAACCCTCCACCCCATTTAGAACTCCCCCCCGCCCTCCTGTCCATTCTCCTCCATTTGAATTCCTCTCCGTCGCTCTTTTATAGTTGGTGTGTTCCTCTCCATATTTACATTGCAGACATTACGCGGGGACTCTTAGCTCTGCATCGAGCTGAAGAACCGCCGCAATTCATTCATAAGTTGCACACGGGGAGGGGGGGGGGAATCAAGACAACAAGCCTGAAGGATACGGAGGAATAACCTGTAATGAATCCACGAGAGGGAAACCTCAGCGAGGTGATGATAATAAGTGGCTCAGATAAGGAGATGAATGTAAAACGTCGTCACTGACAGGCTTCGCGCAGCAATAATCACAAATTGTCATCTCGCCGCTGACCCGCTTTGCACTCTTGTTGTTACCGTGAGCTGACTGTAAACAAACTCTTGCCAGTAAATGCAAGAAAAAGAAAAAAAAGAAGCAAAGAAAACGAAAACCACATGTCTACAAATACACACACAACAAAACATTAGTGGTACGCTGCGTGGTGAGGACACAAATATACACACAAAACAAAAAAGAAGAAGCAGAAGCAGCAGCAGCAGCAGCAGCAGCAGCCGAGAGGCGGGTGATGGATTTCGGTTTGCACCCACGTCATCGCGACGGCACACACGTATTTACATTGTCTGCTGTATCTCTAAGGGTTTGAGCGTTGGCTTGCGGAAGTGCCTCATGTTGGCTCCCGGTGGGGGAGGTTTGAACGGGGTCTGAGCGCCGTAAGGTTTGGGCAGAGGGAGCGCGTCGGTCCGGGGGATGTACGCATTAGGACGGGATTCAGCCGTGGTGTATTCTCCGTTTGGCAACTGGTTCCACTCGTCTTCTTCAGCGAGCTGCACACACACACACAGAGAGAGAGAGAGAGGCAGTTTAAATATTTAATGTCAGACTACACGACCTTGGACTTAATAGTTAAAAATTCCATTTGCTTGAATTTTAATCATGGAAATGGAATAATTAATTTTTTTTTTCTTGAAATTTAAAGACAAACGCAAGGGCAGTTGAGCTCTTGGCGGTTTCAGATCTGATCCGTGGACTTTTTCTTTTTTTCCATCTGAAACTTCCATAAATGAACAAACACTTTAGAGCCAGTGCTGGATGGAGCGATAGAGTGGTGGTTTTTTGGACCACCAGAGGAAGCTTGTGTACCTGACTTTTACGACTTTCCTGATTACAGAGACACTGCATTGAAGTGCACTGAACTTTGAGAGTAACACAATCATAACAAGACAGACTACGCTGGCGTTCTTATTTATCTGATGGAGAAGATTACATGGCCATGTGTGTGTGTGTGGGTGTTTATCAGAATTAGAAGACTATAGTCTAAACTAGGGTTTCTCAATCCTGGTCCTCAGCTCATCAACAAGCTCTACAGAAGCCTGGTAATGACCCTTTTTTTTTTAGTCAGGTGTTGTTGGAGCAGGGAAACATCTAAAACAGAGGTGTCAGAGGCAGCCCCACAATCGATTACATACAGCCCCACCACTTGAAAAACATGGCCCGCAACCTCCTTGTTTAGTGTTTCATGGTTGTCCACATGTTACTAAGGTAACTTAAATGAGGCAACTGTCTGTTTTTGCCATGAATAGATTTATCTTGCGTCATAAATATGTCTCTATTGTGAAGTATATACACGTGATTCCATGTCAGAGCACACACTTTTGCTTTGATTGAATTGTAAAACGCTGTATACCATGTACGCAATCATTTTTTTTTATTGGAAAACTAGTTAAATATAATAAAATTTGCTATGTGCGTTCTGTTTTTATTGATAGTGGCACTGTTGGTCGGATCTTTTCTTTTCTGTGATGGAGGTAGAGTGGGCTGGAGTTGACACACTCACACCGTAGCACTTTACTAGCACGGCGTGCTAATGCATCGCAGTCATTAGCATCTAGGTGGAATGAAACGGAGGCAAGCGGCACTTGAGCGCTTTGATAAACAGGATGTCCCTAAGTCTACAACCACTTTGGAGGAGAATGAGAGAAAAAAAACTCCTATAAAAACCAAAAAAACACTGCTGCAACTACAAGATGTTAGCCTGATGCTAACGTTACTCCCACTGGCAACTGAAAGTTTCACAAGAGTCAGCAGATATTACAGTAAAAGCTTGGGTTTATGTGTATTGATTTTTTATGGGAATGTTGTAGTCGATGTCCGCGTATGCAGAGCAGTGCACCTGGACAGTCGTTACTTTTACGATGTTCAGGTTTTTTTTCTTTACGAATATCTTGGTTTGCAAGGTCGGTAGACCTTTATTCATCTGCCCCTGCCAATGGAAAAAAACCCTTATGTATAAGGCAATTCTTAGTCGACTGCCCACCTTTACTTGTGACCTGATTGCACTTCAAAGTACTGGCCGTTACTCTTTGCGTTCGCAGGATTATCTGTTGCTCTCTGTTCCTTATGCCAGCACTGACATAGGTGCACCATGACAGAACTGATTTCATCGAGTGCTTTTAAATCCATATTAAGGATGATTCCATTACCTGTACTTGTTTTCAGTAATCCACTTGTCATTTTTTAACATCCCTTGTTTATTTATACGTCATTATTTTAATTCTATGTTTTAATTATGTGTGTTTTTGCCCATCTTGGCCAGGTCTCCCTTGGAAAAGAGGTTTTAAATCTCAGTTGGATTCGTCTGGTTAAAGGTTAATACATAAATAAATAAATATTGGACAAAGTGCTCCCAACAATGAAGGACAGCGGCCCATTTATACTCAATTTTCGTCCGTCTGTCCCAGACGACCCTTGATTTATTGTGCTCGATCCGAAAATAGACTGCAGATTTGGTGGCGGTGGAATGTAAGCTCACTTCATGTGAGTTGCCCCATTAATATTACTCATTGGTGTTGTGAGAGACTTGTGCGACTTCTCATGTCAACAAAAACTAAAATATCTAAACTATCTCAAGCAACAGTGACTGTGGCCAACGAGGGGGATGGAGCAGTTTCCCACTCCTGCCGAGGAGGGTAAAGATAATTCCTCTGTGTACGTGCGTCCTCATAATTAAGTCCTCTCCCAACGTCCCACTGCAGCGTGTGAATCCACTGTGCCTAAATGTCACACTTTTTTGTACGAGTATGAAAAGTTTATCCGCTGGGAGGTGAAAGAAAGAGAGTAATAGCTTTAGGAGAGAGGAAGAAACAAGTAAGATACCAGCTGGCAATAAGAATATGAAAAATACCAGCTTCATAAAATGACACCAAATTTAAATTAGCCTACATTTGATAACACACTGGTGTTTTAGTGTTCTGCACTTCCTCTCGTCTCTGTCTGGCGACTGAAAGCCCGAATAAACCTCGTGATAAAATACAGATTTCTGCTGCAGACAGCTGGACTGGTGTCAGACACCACTGATCCCTGTAAATGTGCCTCTCTTGTGTCGACACCCTTTTACGGTTTGTCAGCAGTTGTCTTGTTCTTGTCCTGTGCTCGTGCATGTGGTGAAAGAAAGACTGTTGCAGTCTCGTCTCTTGTGTGTGTGTGTGTGGGGTCAGGTACTCAGCTGCCCCAGCCCCCCCCCCCCCCTTTGTTCCTCAGAATCTTGATCGATTCTTGCCTCCGAGTGTGTCCCCAACTCCACTTCTTTTTCCTTTGTCACTCTGTCTATTTCTGCTGCCTCCCGGCGCTTTGTTCGCTCTCTGACTCGGGTGATCTTTGTGTATGCGTGCTTGTGTTTCCTTTACCCTGTCTTTCTCCGCTTTGTCTCTCTGTCTCCTTCTCTTGTCCCGGAGCATCTTCCTCCACGTCTCCTCCATTTCAGGACAAGGTGGCAGGCCCTGCTCCAGCCGCCGCTGGCACATGTCCATCTGGGAACACAGCGGCAATGTGAGAAACAATCACTTTGTATTCCTATCGCTGTGTCCACCCTGCACTCTGCTGGCATGACTCAATTCTGTCTGCGACCGAAAACAGATGGTCGTATTAGTGTCAGAACGGGAAATAGTTATGCCTTTGCGTCTTCTTCTTCTGCGTCTGCAGGCACACATCAGCTCGGCTGCAGGGACTCCTCAGGTTATTAATAAATGTCTCTTGAAACATTTACAAGGCACGTGGGGAAATCAATTCGTTTTTTTTTTTTTTAATTAGTTTAAATAGTTCGAGACAGAAAGCAGCGAGGCTTTCTGCTGAAACCAGTGCCATGTGTTAAAAACAAGGGCTTTTTGTTTTCCCTTAACTTCGCAAAATCCATTGTTTATGGCTATTTATATATTCACAATTTTACAACAGGAATATGAAAATAATCATGACAGATGAGAGCACAAGTTAAATCAGTGAAATATTGTTGTTAAAGGTCCAGTGTGTGAGAAGAAGAGACTGCAGACTGTTACAAACCTCTGCGACAAACGGTTGCATGAAGGTTGTGAGAAAAGTGGCCGCGGGAACGTTCTGGGAACCTTTGGTGAACGTTCTCTAAAGGTTGTACGAAGGGTGTGACAAAGTAATGTTCTGGGAACCTTTAGTCAATGTTCTCTAAATGTTGTACGGAGGGTGTGACAAAGTAAC
This sequence comes from Solea solea, assembly GCF_958295425.1. NCBI lineage: Eukaryota > Metazoa > Chordata > Actinopteri > Pleuronectiformes > Soleidae > Solea > Solea solea. The sequence continues at coordinate 30,513,630 of NC_081136.1, read as the reverse complement.
GTTCTGGGAAAGGTTAGAGAATGTTCTCTAAAGGTTGTACGAAGGGTGTGACAAAGTGACGTTCTGGAAGCCGAATGTGCAACCAAAAACTAACGTATGGGGAACGTTAGGAAAACTTTCCATATCAACCACAGGACAACCTCATGGGGAACCTTCAGGGAATGTTCCTGCAACCAAAAGGTAACCTTCCCAGAACGTTCTGGGAACCAAAAATTGTGTCTAAAGTACATAAGGGAGTTATTCTTAGGGTTTGAAAAACCAAAACCGCTTTCATACACTTACTGACAAGTCATACATTCAGGTTTTTGCCAATAAGCCTTACTAAATGTTACACACTGGACCTTTAAGGCAAGATGCTGCAGCTGATTTGACAGTTTCTGTACAGCCTGATGAACTCTTGCCATCAGTAGATCTTTTAGAGGATCAGATAATTGTTAAAACACATTTAAGCAATCATGCAGACCAACACATTTTTACAATACAGTTCCCTTAGCTCCAAAGGACTATTTTGCACATTTTAGCTCATTGTTCTGGTTGTACAGTCCAGTTTTTTGGGTTTTTTTTTAAGACCCAAATACAATTGCACACTTCCTGCCAAGCACCAAACATCAAAGTGTTAGTTTAACAAAGATTATTTTCCTGCAAACACGGCACTTCTCTTTTGACACAGGTTAGGACAGGAAGGAACAGTCGAAAGGCTGCTCTACTAAAAGGCTAACCACTATAGATGGGGTCACTATAGTCTGCCTTTCCCCCCTTTGTTTTTGGCAAGTGTATTTCAACGTCATGGTTTCCCACACTTGATAAGGGAAGAAAATAGACCAGACTCAGGATTTCACTCTCTTTCTTGAGTTTATTGACCAGTAACGAAGTGGTGGTCGTTGTAGGTGAAAAACCTTTAAACATACAAAATAAACAATTTCATTAAATAAATAAAGTTGTATTGAAGTACAGTATTTAAATAAATTCAAATGAATATTCCCACATTTAATTCAAACATTTAAATTAGGCAAATACTGTATAAACAAATTAAATAAACTAGTTCCACTTTTTAGAACCATTGCCCTTAATCAACCTGACATTTTATATTTTAACCAAGATTATTGTACATATTTATCATGACATTTTCAATTACCATTAACCGAAATTAAAACAATCCAGGCGATTTTAATATAAACATAATTATTTCTTTTTTATACAAACAATAGGCGCACAGCGCATCAACATCAGTCCATCTCTGTCCGGAAAAGAGCTGCGAGCTTACCGGTAGCCTCCTTGATCCTTTCTGCTTCCATGCGTGTTTTACTCCTGTGGTTATTCAGCTTTCGTTTCTTCTGCTGCTGTTTCTTCTGCTGCCGTTTGTTGCGTTGCAAGCTACTGACTGAATGCTCACTCCTTATTTTGTTCCGGGGTTTCTGCCGTGCGTTCCTAATGAGTGCGATTGTGATCACCTGTTGATGCGCTGCGGAGCCGTGCGCTGCGGAGCCGTGCGCTCGCTGTTGCGCGCATGCAGTTGCGAGCCCGTCGTCACATGCACCCGCTCGTAGGCAATACCCGGCAGATCGGCGAAACACCTCCCACTCGATCTTTGCGTCATGGCGTGACATGGAAAGATCGCACTTCTCAGGCGAGCTGGTGCTAGTCGACTTGATCCTCTGTTGGGATGAGGACGATGAGACGCCGCACGTCCCGATGCAGTATGGTACCCTGGCAATCCTTTTCCTTCGATCCGGACACAGGTTTCGGAGTCTTTACCTGGACACACCCACTCGGAGAGACCTTCACGTGGACATCCCGGACGATGCCTTTGGGATCTGCATTCACACTGATGACTCTTGCTAGCTTGAATTGCCCTCTCAGTGCATTCTGGTCGCAGAGCCAGACAATGTCTCCAATGGCAACGTTCCTTTTTTCAGTATGCCACTTGTTGCGGATGAACAGGTTGGGACCTGCAAGTTGGCTCCAGGACTTCCAAAAGTGGCTCACTTGCATTTGCATTTCTTGTAGCCTTTTGAAGGGGTAAGTGGTGTAGTCAAATGCCTTGAAATCTCCACTCTGTGTGGCTCGACCAAGCAACAGGGTGTTCGGAGTGATGTATCGTACACGGTCTTCACGGCTCTGGACTCTGGCATCGATGGGCCTTTCGTTGGCAAGGTTGGCAGCTAGCTTGAGCACTGTCAGGAATTCACTGAAGGTAAGGCCTTCTCCTTTACCAAGACTTTGGAGAGCTCGTTTAGTGATCTTTACAGCAGCTTCAGCAGCGCCATTTCGGTGAGGTGAATCGGCTGGAAGGATTCTCCACGTCCAGTCGGTACCATTCTTGCCAGCATATTCTTCAAGTGAGTCGTTGTTTTGTTGTCTCAGGTAAGTATACATCTCTTCCAGGACAGGTTTTGCTCCAATAAAGTTCGTACCTGGATCGGACCAGATCTTTTGAGGATGCCCTCGGACAGAAGTGAACCTCTGGTAAGCAAGAAGAAAGCTCTCTGTTGATAGCGTGTTTGCCAGTTCGACATGGATGGCTCGACTCGACATACAGCAGAAGAGTACGCCCCATACTTTCATGCTCACTCTCCTCTTGACATCATCTTTTACTAGGTATGGTCCGAACAGGTCGACAGACGTGAATTGAAATGGTGCAGCCGGATTCGTCCTCTCTTCAGGTAAGTCTCCCATTATTTGCTGACAGGTTCTTGCTTTAGCTTTCTTGCAAACGATACACTTGTCAACGACTTTTTGGGCAATAATTCTTCCTCTGATGACCCATGCTTTGTTTCGCATCCGCAGCAAAGTTCCTGCCACTCCTTCATGCCCCTCACTGTGTGCTTCTCGGGCTAGGAGAGTGGAGATCCAGGCCTGGAAAGGTAACAGGGGAACAGCTCTATCGTCCTCTTTGAATGTCTGGATCCTGCCACCACACATCAGGAGTCCGCTTGCTTGGTCCTTGTAAACGACCAGTCTGTCAGTTGTTGTGTTTGGAAAGTGTACGCCCTCTTGTGCTGCAAGGCATAGAGTCCGGAAGACATCTTCTCTTTCCTTGGCTGTGATGACGCCAGATGAATGTTCTGCCTCCCACTTTTCTTGATCTCCAACCTTTGCACACAGGAACCTCTCCACTGCTCTCCAAGTCCATGCTATTGCCCCGACCAGCTGCCTTAGACTGCTGAAGCGCTTTTCATCCAATAGCTTTTGGACTGCTGCTACTGCCGTTGGTCTTCTGGACTTGGACTCTGTCTCCTGGATTGTGATTTGATCTTGTGCTTTCAGTTGACTTCGGGTGAGTGCTGCGACAAAAGTTTTCTTCTGTATTTTTGTGATATTGTCTCTTGCTTGTGCGGCAACATCTCTTGCTGATTTTTTCGGCCACTCACTCTCAGGAAGCTGAAGGAACTTCGGACCCGACTGCCACTCGGATTCCTCAGTTAGGTCATCAGGACTGGCCCCTCTGGTGATGATGTCTGCAATGTTCACCGACCCTGGGATCCACCACCAATCTCGAACGTCAGTGCTGCTCTGGATTTCGCCAACTCGGTTTGCGAAGAAGGTCTGGTAGCCATAACTTTCTCGCTGTATTGCGCCCAAGATGGTTTGGCTGTCGACAAGATGGTACCACCTCTCCACATCGATTCGGCAGTGTTTCTGGAAGTAGTTCTTCAGCCGAGCTGCAAAGACCGCTCCACACATCTCTGCCTTCACAGGGTCACCCTTGTGGTCAAGAGGAGTCAGCTTGGCCTTAGACTCAACTAGCCTCACGACGACATCATGGTTGCGACTCCATCTTAGGTACAGCACAGCGCCATAAGCATGCTCACTGCCGTCAGAGAATGTGATGGCACATGGTCTTCCTCCTGGATCTGGTGGCGTGAGAGCTCTGGTGAATCGGAGTAGGCTCAGATCAGCATACTCTTGGAGGAGCTTTATGGCATCTTCTCTGAGTTCTTTGGACAAGGCAGCATCCCAGGTGTCTTCTATGTTGTACATCACTTTTGCTTCTTGAAAAGCTCTTCGGATCAGGATGGCTCCCTTCTGTTTCGCTGGAGCCACAAGGCCGAGTGGATCATAAAGACCAGAGACTTGGCTTAACAGTTCTCTTCTAGTGAGTGGGTCTGGGGTTTGTTCTCTCACTTCTTCTCTCAGTAAGTCCTGGCCGAGGCGCATTTTTCTCCTCCTCTTGGAGAAGTTCACTGCAACCATGACATGTAGCTTGTCGTCTTCAATGGTATAACCGAGGCCTAGGGCTTTGTTATCCTCTTCGGTGAGCTGGTTCGGCAGAATCATGGTCTTTGACTCCATTTTCTCACCTCTTCTCCCTTTCCTCCCACTTTGATCCGAGTAGACCCAGGGCTTCATGAAAAATCCTCCTGCTTTAAGGATCTGCTCAATGTTGGATGTGAGACGCTTCAGGTGGTTGAGGTCATTGTGAGAAGTCAGAAGATCATCGACATAGGCGTCTTCCTCCAGCACACGTTTCTCCTCTTTGAAATGGCTGAACGAAGGCAAGTTGGCGGTCTCTCGCATGGCGACTTGGGCTATACAACCAGCAGGCTTGTCTCCAATGTTGACTCTTGTTATGGCAAAATCTTCGATCTCAGCATCTTCAGTGTCACGCCACAGAAACCGGTGCAGGTGGACCTCTCTTTCCTCCAGCCAGACAGAGTTGTACATCTTGCGGATGTCACCAAGGGCAGCAAAGATACCAGTTCGGAACCTCAGCAGGACACCTCTGATCGGATTCAGGACGTCGGGACCTTTGATCAGCATATCGTTCAAGCTCAGGCCTCTGTACTTCTGGCTGCTGTTCCATACTAGCCTCACTGGGGTGGAGACTGAATGTGGATTTGGTGCGACCAGGTGACTTATGTACCACACTGGCCCAGTCCAGCTTTGCAGAACTTCTTGGGACAGCTTCACTGCTGCTTTGCGATTCAGCATTTCATGGACTTGTGAAGCGTAGGCCATCTTCCATTCTGGCTCCTTCGCCAGCTGCTTCTCCATTCTGTAGAATGTGGCTTCGACCGCTCTCTTATTGTTCGGTATAGATGCTGGATCTTCAGTCCATGGATACTTAGTGTGCCAGTGTGGTTCAGAGCTGTGATGGTCTCCGTTCACGTATGTCAAGCCATCTCTCACCATCTCCATCTCTCTTTCTTCCGCCAGTGTCATTTCTTTCCCTCCGGGTTGGCAATTTCCGCAACGACATCCTCCGCATCTCGGCTCACAAGCGGCTCCAATGCTTTCCCATTTCCACCACTTCAGGAAGTCTCTGCTGCTAGTGGCTGTATTGGACTGGGTCAGATGTTTGGGAGACTGACAGGAGACTGGATCCTTAAAGGTGAATTCAGTATATTTGACTGCTGCAGTTCTCATGGATCTTGCAAAGTGCGTCTTTGACGTATGGGCCATTAGGGTGACTTTTTCAAAGAGGTCCGGGTGCGTGCCTCCAACGGTCTTGCCAAGCGGGCCGTCCCAGAGCACCAGGTCACCGACAGAACAAACTTTCTGGGGTACCAGCTTCCCTTCTTTGTGGCTGATCAGAAGTTGTATTTCCCTCGGTCTTGCAAGGTCTTGGAGAGCAACATCTGGGAAGATTTTTTGCAACTTGGCAGCTGGAACATGTCTGTGAACTTCAGCAATTGTATCAAGTCCATAGCAGATTAGTTGATGTGACTTGAGGGTCCCTCTTGGTGTGCTGACACGTATCCTGAGGAGGTAGCGCTTTGTTGCAACCGACACCTTCATCCCTCCAACACCGTAAACCACCAGCGTCACGTCTTCATTTCTCAGGTTCAGCTTGCTCGCAGCTTTGTGTGTTATGTAGTTCGTGTCTGATGCCAGGTCAATGAGGGTCCCGATCTTTTGTCCATCGTTGGCAGTGACGTCGAGGAGCATTAGGATTACTGGGTACTCGCTTAAGAAGTTCTCCTCCAGAAGGCCTCGCTCTGCTGCAGTGGAGTTGTATGCCCTGGACGCTATATTGCAGAAGGCGTCTTGACACTGCTGCGCCAGCTCTGGTGTAAGTTTGGAGAGGAACTTTTCTTGAGTCTCTGTGTATCTTTTGCCCTCGGCTCTCACTGGACTTGATTTGGGTGTTCGTTGGAGCTGGGATCTGGCAACTGGACAGAGAAGGTAATGGTGTTGGTCTTTGCACTCAGAATTCCCACACAGGTAAGTTGTTTTCTTGCAGTAGTCGTCGTTGTGGACTTCAAGGCATCGCTTGCAAGCACCGGTTTGTTGTGCTGCGTCCCTCTTCTCCGATGGCTTGAGGTTGGTCCTAAACTTTCTGCAGAAGTATAATTTCTTTCTGTGCTTTGGGTCACCACAAATGATGCAGCCTACTGTTTCATTGCTGGACTTGGTAGCTTTTGTTCTGGCGTGCTTTAGGAACTTGGTCTTCTCCTTGGCGGGTTCGACGACATCTTTTAACTGATCTAATTGTTCATATATGGACTTCTGTGATTTCAGATACGTGATAAGCTTGTCAAAGCGGTTGTGGCGGTTAACACCATTTCCTTCAACAGCAGCATAGGTGAGCCAGTCTTTTTTTAAAGTCTCTGGGAGCTTGCCCTCAATGGATTTGGTCACCATCGGGTTCTTTATGGCATCTGCATTGTCCAGTTCACTTAGATCATAAAGGGCTTTTTCCACAGTTTGGATGAGCTCTATGACCTTTCTTGGCTGACCACTCCTGACTGACGGGGTTGCTTGAAGCTCTTCAACAATCTCGAGAGCGATGTTGGCTTGATTCCCAAACCGGTTCTCCAGGATTTGGAAGATATCGTCTGATGAGTTGTATGTTGACAGGCATAGATCTTTGGTCATCTTCTCATCGAGGCTATCAAGCAGTTGAAATTTCTTCACTTCTTTAGAGCCAGTCGGTTCACCTTGCTTCTGTAGAGCCTCCCATTCTTGCCTCCATCTGTAGTAGCTTCGCTGGTTGCCAGCAAACTTCGGTAGGGCTGTGGCTTTTAGCTTTATTGCTGCAACTGCACGGCGGCCTGGGGGTTCCTCTTCAGTGTCCACTTTTATCTTTGCTGCTTTGATGAAGGCGGCCTTCCGCGACACCAGCTGGGGAAGGTGCACCTCAAGCTCTCTTAGACGGGCATTAAAGTCTCTCTGCTCTGCAGACGGAGCCCAGCGGTTCCAGTTTTGGTGCGCTTCTTTTGCCTTCTGCACCAACTTTTCAAAGTGAGTCAGCATGAACTCATATGCTTCCAAAGTCACATCTAGCTGGGTGGAGGAGACATTCTTGCACTCAACTTCAGCAACATGTAGAGCTAAGGACAGTTCTTTTTCTCCATAAATATCCCAGAGTGTCTTTTGAATGAGGAGTTTAACTTCCTTCGTCTTCTGCTCACAAAGCTGCTCCGTTTGTTCCAGGTCGGCTTTCAATGGGTCGCTCAGCTCCTGTGCAGTAGTTACATCGGACTCTGCTATGTAGGCCGCCTCCATTTCTTCATTCGCCTCCATGACTCTGGAGCTCTCCAATGTGAGCTTCTTGAAGTTTTCTTTTAACTCCTCCATGGACATCTCTGCGTGGTTCCTCGTAATGCTGTTAGCAAGACGGGAGAAAAGTCTCTTAGCTGTGGTCCTCTCCACTTTCAGATCATCTAGTGACTTTGCCATTTTGTTTCCTTCAGCTGACAGACAGCAGGCTCGATCCTCCAGGCCCCTAGGTGGAGTATTTTCCCTCTCGGTTGTGGCCGCAGGTGGAGTCTTCACTGGTCACTGGTCACAGGCGGTTTTTCACTGGCAAGTGTATTTCAACGTCATGGTTTCCCACACTTGATAAGGGAAGAAAATAGACCAGACTCAGGATTTCACTCTCTTTCTTGAGTTTATTGACCAGTAACGAAGTGGTGGTCGTTGTAGGTGAAAAACCTTTAAACATACAAAATAAACAATTTCATTAAATAAATAAAGTTGTATTGAAGTACAGTATTTAAATAAATTCAAATGAATATTCCCACATTTAATTCAAACATTTAAATTAGGCAAATACTGTATAAACAAATTAAATAAACTAGTTCCACTTTTTAGAACCATTGCCCTTAATCAACCTGACATTTTATATTTTAACCAAGATTATTGTACATATTTATCATGACATTTTCAATTACCATTAACCGAAATTAAAACAATCCAGGCGATTTTAATATAAACATAATTATTTCTTTTTTATACAAACAATAGGCGCACAGCGCATCAACATCAGTCCATCTCTGTCCGGAAAAGAGCTGCGAGCTTACCGGTAGCCTCCTTGATCCTTTCTGCTTCCATGCGTGTTTTACTCCTGTGGTTATTCAGCTTTCGTTTCTTCTGCTGCTGTTTCTTCTGCTGCCGTTTGTTGCGTTGCAAGCTACTGACTGAATGCTCACTCCTTATTTTGTTCCGGGGTTTCTGCCGTGCGTTCCTAATGAGTGCGATTGTGATCACCTGTTGATGCGCTGCGGAGCCGTGCGCTGCGGAGCCGTGCGCTCGCTGTTGCGCGCATGCAGTTGCGAGCCCGTCGTCACATGCACCCGCTCGTAGGCAATACCCGGCAGATCGGCGAAACAGTTTTCAAAATATGAATGAATGAAAAAAAGAAAAAGAAATAAGCTGTAGATATATTGCAATCTTGCAGGCCGGTGGTTCTTAGCATCACAAATCAATGTTTAACGTTTGTTCTTGCATTTACTTTTACCACCATTTCATTTCTGTGTTCCTCTGCATTGTCTTTGGATTTCATTTATGATTGAATATTATTTTTGTCTCTGTGTGTTTACGTCTCTTTTTTCTTTGTTTGGGTTATTCAAATAAGCAAAAATAGATAACTTTGAGTTGAAAGATGGTTGTAGACACAGAGAGAGTGCTATTTCACCTTTGATATTGAAATAAATAAATTGACAAAACAGCGACAGATTCTCTTCCCTCAGATTGGAGACTCAGAATCCCTCAGATTCCCATTGGCACCGTCTCTGACCTGGAGCTCTCGCTCTTTGATCCCTTGTTGTTGAGACAAAGCGACAGCCTGCTTCACGGAAAGCTCTGCAGAAACAGCCATCAGGCGGCGGTTGGCGTTGATTATATGGGTTCGGAGATCGTTCAGCTGCAGGCGGAAAACAAAGGAGCAACTATTTAGACTTTTGTTAAAGAGTATGGCTCGTGTGTTTGAAAGAGAAAGAGACAGTGCGTGTCCAAGTGCAAATTTGAGGACGTTAATGCACCTCAAACAAGGTGTCAACGTCTCCTTGAGTGACACAAAAAGAGGCAAAATACAAGACTGTAAATAAAACAGGTGAACGATAAACAAGTGTTATCAGTGTTTTAAAACTGTTATCAGCTCCACAAGACTCTCTCTGCAATTCTCAGTATAAGGTGCTTTGATCTTGTGCTTGGATCTCTGTGCTGCATACAGGAAGTGATTGCACAAAGCGCAAAGAAGTGAGATCTTCTGCTCAAAAAAACATTTTGATTCGATAAATGCTTCTTGCCCCCACCCGCCCATGTGCTGCTGCAAATTCTCCCTCAGTCAGGTCTGATAGTATTGCTTGACAGAGTCTGTTATTAGATAAAGGATGCAGATTAAGCACCGCAGCTTTAATCTGTACTTTTTGTGCGGGAGCTTGTTAGATTAGCTTGAAAGCGTACTCGGCGTCATCTCTGTCTGATCTTGTCGTGTACCTTCTTTCTCACGGAGAGTCTGTCCTCCCGGCAGTTCTCAGCTTGCTCGCTGAGCGGCTTTGACAGTCGGGTCACCTGGTCCACGAGCAGCTGTTTCTCCAGCAGCTGCCTCTCTCGTTCGGCGAGAATCAACTCGAGCTACAGAACATGTGCACACACAGTGGCACAGATTAGGAATAAAAAAGACAACAAACAAAAAGAAAATTGCAACGCTGTAGGGTACCTGCTCAATTTTCTGGACCAATTCCACAGTCGATGGGTCGTTGCCTTTTATCTCTTTGTAATCCATGGTTCGATCCAGACATTCAACCGTCTTGTCTCTGGCTTCTGAAAGCTGAGCAACGGAGGGAATTAGAGGCAACAACAAAGACTACAAGTCAATACACTTACCAGCAGAGGTGGAAAGTCGTGAAGTACATTTACTCACGTTACTGTAATTGAGTAGGTTTTATGTGTACTTGTACTTTTTTACTTTGGCAGTGAATGATGAGGACAGGTGAACGATGAGGACAGGTGAACGATGAGGACAGGTGAACAATGAGGACAGGTGAACAATGAGGACAGGTGAATGAGGGCAGGTGAACGATGAGGACAGGTGAACGATGAGGACAGGTGAATGATGAAGACAGGTGAACAATGAGGACAGGTGAATGAGGGCAGGTGAACGATGAGGACTAGTGAATGAGGGCAGGTGAACGATGAGGACAGGTGAACAATGAGGACAGGTGAACGATGAGGACAGGTGAACAATGAGGACAGGTGAATTGGCACTAATTAGGTCCCTGAGTGAGTGAGAAAGTTAAAGCATTTGTGACCTTTGACCCATTTTGACTGATACATTATGTGTTTACATATTTTATTTTGTTAGCACTTTAATTTGTAAAGGTTTGCCTTTAATTAAAAATGATTAATGTGATATGTGTGTACCTTTTTAACTTGAGTACATTTTTAGACCAGTACTTTTACTTGTACTTAAGTAACATGTTGTCAAAATAGTGGTACTTTTACTTAGAATAGTAGAATATTCCAGTACTCTTTCCACCTCTGCTTACCAGCCACTTTATTAGGTACACCAGTACTGCTCATTTACACAAATGATCGAATCCGCCAATGACATGGTAGCAACTCAAGGCACATACAGAAACACAGTCTTGACTACCTGCTGAAGTTGAAACAAAAGCATCACAATGGGGAAGAAAGGTGATTTATGTGACTTTGAAGACGGCATGGTTGTTTGTACCAGACAGGCTGTTCTGAGTTTTTCAGAAACTGCTGATCTACTGGGATTTTCACACACAACTCTCTCTAGAGTTTACAAATAATGGTCTGGAAATATCCACCAAGCAAAAGTTCTCTGGGCAAAAGTGCCTCGCTGATGCTTGAGGTCAGAGAAGAATGGCCAGACTGGCAAAAAATGAAAGAAAGCAGCAGAGGACAAAGCCGGGTGCCAATACTCCCTGCCACCTTATTAGTGTCTCATGTATGTAATTTATGTAATAAAGTGGCTGGTGAGCAGATGTCTCTTTATCAAGTCTCTGTTTTTTGTTCTTTCAGGATGAAAATGACACAGCCATTTAGCACAGAACACAAAAGAATATGTGTGCAACATCAAAGTGGAAAAGTAACAAAATATGGATTTAGTCTGCTACTGTCTCTGTTTCAATTTCCCTTTTTTTCTCTCTAGGCTTTTTCAGACGCTCATTTCACAAGGGATTTTTACAACAACAAAAAAATAAATGCCTTTTCTCAGCTGAACGTGGCGCCAATACGGCTGTGACTCCCCGCTATGTTACAAGTCCCTGGCAAAGTCTGATAAGAGGGAAAGCCAAAATTCAAAACACCGCCAGATCCCTCCAATTGACTGCATATTGTTGACTTTCCTTAAGACAGTGGCAAAGAGGGGAGGTGAGGGTGTGAACTATAAAGCACAAAAGAATATGATTTACAAGAGTGAAGAGACAAAAAAAAATGCTGCCAGGAGGACGAGAGAAGACGGTGCAGGTCGTTTTAGATTCACGCCTGTAGCTGACACTAAAATACTGCAGCAGCAAGTGACTGAGGCGTTTAGAGAGTCGCTAAAGTGAAATAAAAAAAATGAGACGCCGACATGATTTATTGAGTAACAGTTTGGATAAACCGAATTAAAATGTAAAACATTAATTCAAGACACTCTGAGGTGTGATGCGGAGGCACGAACGTGCGCAGGAAAATGCAGTACAAATGGTTTCCTCACTTTTACACGAGCAGGTAATGACACGTGACGACATGCAAACACTGCGGCGCCATTAAACTTGGATTAAAACCAAAAATGTTTCAGCCGGAAAGAGATGCATTCAGGGTATCAGTAAAATGTCAAACCTGCAGACAATGTGTGATGGTGATGCAGAATGTAAACTCAATTCCAAACTTTACAGTGTTTCCAGCTTCACATGCATTTTACATTAATGTAATTTTAGTGTTGTTTGTTGAGGGTTTTTTCTAAAACAAAGTGATTATAGAGATTTTATTGTGTGGAAATGTTACTAAAAAGAAGGACTTGTAACTAGTACAGGTCATATAAAGTAGCTATTATTAAGAGTTGGGAGATAGAAAGTGTATATTTTACACTTTATTAGGCACACAAGACACAAATAATTAAGTAACCCATAGTTTTAGTGTTGAAAGCAGTTTACGTGTGTACTGTTGCAGCACTGCCTCCTTTAACCTTTACATTTCAACATAAACAAAGCAGAAAAAGATAGGTTATATCTCCTCTCCGAGACTCAAACTTTACTCCCAAGAAACAACATTTCTTTCCACAGATAATTAAAAAAAGGGAAAAAAAAAATACAACCAAAACCCTTCTGTTCTGCTTCATTTATCCCCTTTCATAGCTTAACCCCATCATCTACAATTCGAGACTCTCCTATCTTTAGCTTGGTCAAAGAAAGCCGTCTTAAAAAAAAGAAGCACACACACACAAAAAAACGCTTAGCTAAATTAAGTGCTCTACGAAAAATAGATTAAAAAAAGGGAAAAATCTGGAATCTACGACTGAAAAAAAACGACTCATATTCATCATGTAATGTCGATTTTTAGAGACAAAGATAAATACAAAGTCAGGTGCAGTGAGCACGGCTGAGAAATGAGCAATTAAAGTAGCGACAGCATCTCAACAGGGAAATTAATGCAAATGCCCACCCGACCCAAAGGCAGTCTACATATATATATATATATATATATATATATATATATATATATATATGAAGCTGAGATGATCAAGGAGCCATGTCAGGGGCCATAAAAGGAACATAAGCAGAAAATAGGAAGAAGGAAAAAAAAAACATAAATCAGATGACAGGAGAGAAAAAAGAAGAGGAGGGAACACTTGAGGAAATATTAATAGATTCCTTGGAAGAGCAGCGGGGAAACGGAAGTGAGATGGAGCACGGGGAAAGACAGGAGTGGGGGTAAAATGTGGTACAGTCACTCTGACCTGACAGGATCTATGTTTGGATACCTGTGAATGTTTGCCTGTAATGTAAAAGTGTCTGTGTGAGTGTGAGTGTGAGAGGATTTCCCTCTCTTCCTGTATGACCTTAATGAAGCCTCTCTAACGCAAACAGACAGCGAAGCTGATTAAAGGTGTTTCCAGCCTGTTTTTTTTTTTTTTTTTTTTTCTTAAAGATTCTTCTGCGTCAGAGATCATTCCACTCCAGTTTTAACTTAACAGTCTGCCTGTCGTGTGATTAGCTGAGGCTAAAAGTCACAGATGCTTCAGACGGAATGATGAAAAGAGGCAGAGGAACGCTGAACTCACAAGACTCCAAGAGACTCGAAACAGAGGCTGACAAGAGACTAACAGCGTGGGGAAGATAAAGGAAAACATTAAAGTGCAAAGGAAAGAAGACACAAAAAGAAATGAAGGCAACTCTGAGGAAAAAGGAATGAGAGATTGCATGTAAAAAAACTGAACGCACAATTTGGTCGTTTTAAAAGCCAAAATAAATCTACAAAGCAGGAATTTTTTTTAACACCTATCGAAATTTTATGCCGAATGTAAAACCGGAGGCCATCAAATTCTAAAATATGACGCCATATTATTACACTGGCGTTGCGTTTTGAATTTTTTTTACTCCCGTTATGTCAGGGACTATAAATTAAAATGATACTACTGCTGCTGCAGTAAGCCACAAAGTTGATATAAAGGCGTCAAGGCAGAGATGAGACAAGGCAACGGGATTGCCACGGTACAGCAGCAGCAGAATAAACAGACTTCAGTGAGATACTGCCCACGACAGATTATCTTCACGGACCCGGGGTCGTGCCAAATAAATGACTGTCTTCACTTTGACTGCACTGATTTTTCAATAATTACATTTGAAGCCAATCAAAGTCAAAGACGGTTTTAATACTCTGCAAAAATCTGCAAATGTTATAAACGTGTGCCGAGTGCTAACTTCCAAACCGAGTTAGATTGATCCGTGTTCCAGCCTCATTCAAAGCCACGCTGAGTCATTCAAACGCGACATGATGGATGGAGTTACAGCACTCTGTCACTCTCCTCCTCGGCTCCCTTTCTCCCTCTCTCTCTCTTTGTCGCCATGACTTGTAAGTAACAGTCGTCTACGCGCACTCGTCTGTTCCCTTTGAATTCATCCGTCTGTGTCAGTGTCCCTGTTCTGCCTGCCTGCATCTTTGTCTCGTTCTTCCCAGAGTCACAAAGAATAGCCGCTTTCTCGCCTCATAAATGTTGGATTGTACATATGACAGCGTGCAGGCAACAGAACACTTTGCATAGCATTTGCATAATTTCAGCTCAATTAGCAGTCAACATGATGGCTTAAAGAGCCACATAATAAACACAGTAAAAAACGAAGATAAATAATGGCCTTATTTATGACAGCACTTGCTCAAAAAGGGTTGTAAACTAAAGGCACACATAAAATTATGATTATTTTAACCATGAAAGGGCCAGAAAATGTTCTGTAACTAAGCGCTTTAGCCCATTTTTCCAGAATAACTTTCAATATCTGGCAGTTATTTACAATTTACTGCATGTTAAAGTAGTGTATTAACAATTTTAAATGAAAAAAAACACTGTAGTTGTACACAAACACCAGTTATTAACAGTTATAAAACATATTTAAAGTAGCATTTGTTTGAGTCTTTGTCTCAATTTGCAAAAAGAGGCCAAAGTAGAAACTATTGTATGTACAGTTTTTCCAATTTTCTCCTCTCTGGTGACAAAGACGCCAATTTACTAGCTTCGTGCTCGAGCAAGAGTGAAATTACCGTAATAAACACATGTTGTTGGTTTTGACATGCAACTCTTCAGCTTTCAGAAGCTTTTCCGATCGCGTAATTGCAGTAATGTCGTACGCGATACGCTCTGTGTTAAAAGGTTAAGCGAAATATGAGCTAAGTAGTTTGACTGAGGCAAAAAGGAATCCATTATAGTTAGATACAGGACTAGGCAATAATTCAATAACAATACATTAGGAAGTACTTGACCTATATAACACTCTAGATTAAAAGGAAAATACATATATATCCTCTTTAGATCACGATAAAGACGATGATACTTTTTTTTTTGACTGACTTAAGTCACTCACATTCAGGGCACACACTCCCCCATATCCACACACACGCTGTGCATCAGTCCACGATTCACAGCAGGTTTCCCCTCCATGGTAATAAGTTCCAGACAGGTCGGACAAAGATTTAAGAGACAGACTGACAAGTAATATGACTCACCACCGTAGGGACACAGCAGTTTGTCAACAGCACCACCCCCCGTTATAAATCTCAATCCATGACTGACTGAGCATATATTCTATAAATATACAGTATCTGTCTGTTACTCTGTGATATTTGCACACGAACAGCTCGTCATTAGAGGCCTGTTCGACAACATTCTGATGTAGCCGCGAGGGCAATATTGTAACTTGACTGATCCTGGTGTGTATGAGTGTGCAGATGCACGTCTACCTGTATTAGTGTTTGTCACATCACTGTGCCATAAAAAAAGCAGTAAATCCAGAATCCACCATGAGCGTCTGTTTATTCTGCATCAATTAAAATTCTTCAGAGCAAATGAAAGCCTCAGAGTATATTGAACTTCAATAGTCTCACAGATGGACCGATCTATCTTTGTCAAAATTTCCCATCAAAGGGGGGTTGGGGTGGGGGGGGTTCATCTACAATGAGCAGATAAACTGATCACAGATGAATACAAATACACAATATATATGATAAATCAACGGTGAGGTGGTTGCTTGGGGATTGAATTCACACGGAGAATGAATTGAGCTGGCAAGACTCCCGCGATTCACTTTTTTTGTACCCCGGGGGAAGTTCGATGGCTGGGGGGGGGGAAACTGTGATTTAGAGAGTGATTTGCAATCTACACACAGAAGCGGGAAAGGAATGGAATGACTGGACGGATGAGCGAGCGCGTGAATAATGACAAATGGGCTCTAATACACTAATCAGGGATGTGCTGTGAGTACATCCGTGAACTTTCCAACCACTCCACTTTAAGTGTAAGAAAGTTCCAAATGTTGTGCGCCCATCAAACCCAAGACAAATACAAGCCTTAAACTCTGCAGAGCGAACAGTGCGAAGAATCATTTTCCCACCCAGTGCATGCCCGTGTTGTTTAGACTGCAGATGTACTCGCACCCATCTGTGCACCCATGGGTGTGTTAGTCTGAAAATGAGGCACGATTAAGTGTATTGACGAGCTGCCATTTTGAGGCAACGGAAAGCGGCTGCACTTGGCACCGACATAAATCTGCTCTGAAGTTAGTGTCACATTATTTCAGGATGGAGAAAAATTAAGACGCAAAAGGCAGAACATACGATTGTGGCACATCATCGAAGCAAAAATACACCTTTTCTGATGAGGCTCTCTCTTATATTAGCAATCTGTTAGCAAGTGCAAGCACATTTGGGTTCTCACAAAGCATGTGGGGAATGGCACGAACGTGCTTTGACTTACGTATAGTTAACTTCAACATACTCACAGGTTTGGAGTGAAAATACGAACGTGCTACTACTGCAGGAACAGTATTGTTTGTCATGTTGGCTGTCTTAGCTTAGCGTGCTAGCGTGGACATGGTAGCGGGAAAGACAGACAATTGTCTGAGGCCCCAAGCTGAGGGGAGAACATCCTGCCTGTGTTAATTTACAGCTGCAACAATTTTAAGAGGATGTCCTTGAATTTTATGACGAGCAGTGTACAGCTGACTGGCGGATGATGGGGATGGTAAATCCCCAAACTATAGGCACAATACTGTGCGGTGAAAGTTTCAGTTTCACAAGAGAAAGCTTATTGACAAGGGGACTGCTTATTATTAACTGTATCTCAACTATCAGTGATCAAAAAACAGCTAAGAACAAGAACATTACTAAAAATGTGCCAAATAACATGTATGATGTCTGAAAATGGGGATGGGACGATACCACTTTTTTTGTGTCCGATACCAATATCCCAAACTCGAGTATCTACCAAGACCGATATTAGTCTGATGTCTAAAGTCTTAAATGGTTTAGCTGATTTTTATTTACATTTTTACAGTCTGTGCCTAGTGAAGCATGTGATATTTAGGATTATATTTTAGATTTTAACTGTCCGATCCAGTGATTTTGACCAGTATTGGACCAATACCGATACCCATCCCTAACTAAAAGCAAATAATCCAAAACATGCAGGCAAATTCTGCCCATAATCCTGCCCCAAAACACTACAATACCATTAGCTTGCTTTGGTTTGGGTTGATTTCAATGTAGGACCTCCTAGCTCCTTTCGCCTCGGGCCCCCAAAGTCTCTTGAAATGCACTTGATGGCACTGACATTTGCTCCAGGGAAGGTTGATAGCAATTCGTTTTGTGAATGTTGAACAAATAACATTTTAAACTGACAACGGTGTGAAATAAAAGTCATGTGATCTGCACAGAATTCAGCCTTGGATTTAAATTCAAACAGGTAGTTAATGGCAGGTGATCAAAGTCACACGATCACACCTATTCCAGTCCAAACGCAAAGCTAAGAACAGCAAAGCTGGTCGTGCCATGAGACTTTTGCACAGTACTGTATATACTGTATAATGTACTGTATATATATGGGAAAGTTGATACTTTGACCTGCTCGTGACTGTGATTGAAAACCCAAAGTATTGGTCAGTTGGCTTCATCCTCTGGGGAGCACAAAGGTCTGAAAAATATGACAACGATCAAATTGAGATATTTCGTTCTGACCCAAAGTGGTAAACCGAGGAATGAACAAAATCTATGCGACGTACAAACAAACGCAACGCCAGTCAGAACAGGGAAAGAATAAAAGAATAAAAGGGGGGATAGACGAAAGAAAATGTGGTCAGGACAAAAAGAAGGGTGAGGAGGTACAGATAAGAAAGTAACGATCAGTGAAACAGCAGAAAACAAGAAAAATGGCAACCGCTGTAGCGATTCATAAACAGCAGAAGGAGTAAACAGATGGAGAGAAGGGACAGGGGCGGATTTTAAAAACCGCAGCACATGGTGAAGTCTGTTCCAACACTGCGCTCATCCAAAAGAGCACAAGACTCAAATGAGAGCGTCCAGCAGCAAGTCAAACCCAGTCGCTCTGATCCAGAGCAGCAACACACCCAATCCCCAGACGCAGCCACTGGCAGGAAACTTTGCGTTCCCCTTCTCTCAAATCTCTCTCCTTCTATGTGTCATTCCTTGTGGATTGCAGAGTTGCTTGAACACGTTTGTGTTTTCATGTTATTTATTCATGTGTCTGAGACGGTTTCTGGGAAAAAAAAAAAACCCCAAAACAACTTCTTGTTCAGTGTATGGAGGTTTGGGTGTTTTCCCCCACTTGGCTTATATCGTCATCTTCTCTGTGCATGCCTGTCTGCGGGAGCTCTGGGAGCAAAAAACACGATTTATACACACTGTTCAACTGTGGTCAGTTCACAACAACATGGCAAGAGGGGAGGAGTCCTGAAAACCAGGCTCACAAACCGACTAAAACTGTCGGAGTAAACTTGTAGATGATTATAATAATGACGACGAACAAATACAAATGATCAAAGATTAAAATAAACGTTAACTCTGTTAATTATAGAGCGAAAAGAAAGCTTTTGACGAAGCTTTGAAAATCAAAGTTCTGAGTGAATATTTGCATTGTTTGGAGCTTGTAATTAACGTTGTCAAGGTCCAAAACATGTTAATTTAAACATGCATATATGTATAATCATCTGCTTCCTTAGACCATATGAGTATTCTCTACCATCATAGAAATAACATGAAGGTCTAAAAGTGTTTGTTTTTCTAGATATGGAACAAACACTTCTAACTGGACCCTGGCCTGAGGCAATGTTGGATAAATTTACCTGACGATTCTGAGAAAAGATTTTTCATTCACACACACACACACACATACACACAGCTGTCTCTGCAGGGCAAATTTCATCATGCGGGGAAAACACTAAATGACACGTCTTACTGCTTGCAGGCAGGATTTGAAGCCAAGGATCTGAGCCAAATCCTGATGTAATCGTGCTAAGATTTGGTCCATTAAGGGAATGTGGACAGCAGAGTACTATAGGCTCATTCTGCATAGATTAGTGGCAATATGAACAGAGTCACTAAAGTGCATAGTGTGTAAAAAAAAAAAAGTGTCTTCATCTATAAATGCAGGGAACATCTGTCTGTTAATCGCTCTTAGTGGCTTACTAAAGGCACCAGTGTGTGCACTGCCACGATCACCTGACCACAGCTACTGTCTCTGTGTGGGATGTGCACGAGGGTGAACATAAATGTTTATTTCTCCTACCTCTATCTGCAACACGGTGATCTCTTCTTCCAGCTTTCTGCTGACAGGCACCTCCTTCTTCTTCACATCTATCTGTCTCCTCTCCTCATTAATGGCTGACTGCAAGTCTTTCATCTCCTTCTCCATCGACTCCAGCTCAATGTTGCCCTTGGTGATCGCTGCCTCTTGGACATTCACCTTCTCGTGGTAGCTGCACAACACCTCCTCATGCTCCAGTAGCTGAATGCCTCTGTAGGTGACCCACAAACAGTCACCGAGGTCAGGCACAAACATCATTTGACAGCGTGTAGTGTAGTCTGTGTTTAACCTACAGGAAATTGCGACGCTGTACGGCCGTCTCGTGATTCTTGTTCATCTCCAGCAGCGCCTGCTCCTGGAGGTTGATCATTTTTGTGAGTTTCACCAAATCCAGTTTGTTGTCCTCAGTCTGCTCACCGATCTGACGGTGCTTCCACGCAACCTGGAGGACGTTGGGTTACAAAGAAACGACATCCTGATGCACGTCCAGGTTTTTAAATCAGACGATCTCCATTTTGATCGCGCTAAATAATGAATTCTAGTAGACAACAGAAAAGTTCACAATCTGATGTAACATCTGAGCGTGCCTGACGAAAGAAAAACAAACATTACACATGAGGGAAACTGAGCCCTTGTTTGGACTCGACAGCTGTAGAAAACATGGTTTTAGGGCACTGCAAGAATGTTTTAAACTAACTCAAAACAGTTCAACCACAGCTTTGATTCTCTATCTCAACTAGTCCCTCCGAATTTTAGTACCCTCTGTTACACATTTAATCTGTTTACTGAAACTGCTAAATGTGTCATACTGGCTTATGGCAAAGAAGACGCTCAGTGTGTTTGCCACAGCGTGTTTTGTTGGATCACGTCATGTGTTTGCCTGTCTGTTTGGACCTTGGAGATGTCGTTGCGCAGCTTGTCCCTCGTTTTGGAGCTGTTGGAGAGCTTCATACGAGCCTTTGTGAGCAATCTGGAATGGAGACACACAGTAAACACAATTGATGAAAAAGGAATAGTGACTCATGCCAACTTTCCTTAATTACTTCACTAAATGTCATTGTCGCCAAACCTGGAATTGAGGAAACACATTCACACACCTGTCCTTGTTGACAGCAATTGCGCGTTGGATGTCCATCTCGTTTTCCAGGACCCTAAGCTGCTCCTTCATCTCTCTGATCCTTTCTGAGGCAATCTGCCTCAGCTTCATGTACTTGATCTTCTCCTCCACGATCATGTCACACAGTTTAGAATACTGTAATATTCTGAGGGAGAAAACACTGATAAGCTGTTTTTAATCCGCATTACAACGTCTGGCTGGTAGATTATACTGTAGGTAGCGTACAGTTACATACATAAACTAAAAAATATCCACTTGGTAATATAGCAACGTGCTTCCTCGTGAAGTACAACAATCAATTTGCGGGGGCTAACACTAGCCTAGCGTCGCTACTTCACGTCTTCCCATGATGGTGCTACTCAAATAAATGAGGGAAACTTGGGCAGAAGTTACCTGGAGTTTACAGCAGGAGAGACTTTATGACTTTATGACAGAATTATTGTATTGTGATATTATTGGTATCGTGGACCACGTATCGCGATATCATACATGTACGCTAAGTATAAGTTAGCATTAGCTCAAACTTGGTGTGACCCATGTGTTGTGCATTGTTGTGCACACGCCATACTCATCTAAAATAAGCTCCTTGTCCTGTTTTGTACAGTTTTGCAGATTCTGTGTCAACAGCAGCCACATCCGTCTGGTCTGTGGTCGTGAGTTCAGTCACTGGATTGCACAACTCTTATGTGCTGGGTGGTGCCAGCTGCATTAGTCTCAACACTGGAGTATGACCAATTAGTAAGTTATGCTGTTCTACCCAGACAACATGTGCAGATGTCTTATCAGAGCAGCAGCCAGGATCACAATTAATTCAAAAGGAGCCTAAAACAACAAGCGCAGAATCAATTTTCTGTCGAGGAGCCGGTTACATCAATTTACTGCATAATGCGACTCCATTCCTGCTGCCTTTCCTGCTTAATGCTACATAATAATATATAAGGATGAAGTTGATGGGCAAATAAATATTATACAATCAGGATACAAAAAAATAAAGTAAAGAGAGATTATAGTTTGTTCCCTCTGTGACAAAAATCCTCTTTTACCACACACACACACACACACCTTCTGATTTAACGATTAAGAAATATTGATTTTGAATATTGATATGAAAAGAAAAAGAGCAGTGACACCTGCGCTGCAGCATCGTGCTCAGTTTGTTTTGGTCCATGACGATCAGGTCTTTCTCTAGCAGCTCGTGCTGGGTGAGCTGGTGCAGTCGCTGTGGACACAAGAGTTTCACAAGTCAAACAAGAGTTTCATCACTTATGCGTGTTCCCACAAACATCGCGTGTCGGTTGCTGTTGTCGAGATTTTATAAAAAAGAATGTTGTAGCACCTTCTTCTGTGACTGATCTGTACTGAGCATACAGTCCCAGTTTAGTAAAGACATTCCAGTTTATTAATAATTCATTCAAGAGCTAGAAATTGTCAAGTCTGTGTTTATTTTTCTCTTTCTTTCCAATTGGGTTAATCTCATGTTACAGCGACATCGAACTAGACCCACATTGTCTCCCTTTTGATATGTGTGTGTAAAATATCTATGTCCGTCATGTCAAATAGATGCTGATCCGCGCGTGCTTGCACCTCAGCGCGGAGCAGGTCACGGTGCTTCTGCCCCCTCTCCTCGGCTTTGATCTTGGTGAGAGATCTGAGGTTGTGGAGTTCCTCTCTGAGCTGGTTCGACTCCCTCAGCAGCTCCTGAATCACCCCGTACTGCTGCTTCTTCTGGCTCTCCTCCTCTGCCACCAACAGCTGGTTGGGCAAACAAATGCAAACAGGATGTTTAGATTTAAATAAATCTGAATATATTGTGATGCAATTGAAGAGCCCTTTAAACCAGGAAGAGAGAAAAGTGCCCTTTTGATAAGGAGTATAGACAGAAGATGACTCTCTGTGGAAATTGTGGCTTTTTCCCCCCAAAGAGGATAATGAGAGCTTTGTATATCAATGAGACAAGAAGAGGAATTATGCAACAGATAATGTCATCTTGTCTGTACGATAAAGTTAATAAAACTTTAAAATATCAAAAAAAAAGGGCATGAACGTAAAATAAAAGAGGACATGAAACATAATTAACACTTGATTTCAAATAATAAAATAAATAAACTACAAGCTTTTCAAGGACATACTTGTTGGCTGATGGCTACTTCAGTAGACTGCATTAAATTTTGGAGTTGTTGATGGTTTTATGTCCACCCACAACCTGCTCTCTTCCCACCTGTTTTTCAAAGCCGACTTTAAGAGCATCCACTTCTCTCTGAAGCTCCATCCTCTGTTGAATACTGGTGTCTCTTCTGGGAACAGCGTGCAACTGGAAATTCAAGAATTCAAAAAAAGAAAAAATACATTATAAGCCTCTTCTATTTTTCTCTATGTGTGCACACATAGCTGCTGTGGTAACTTCCTGAACCTTCAATAAAATGTCATAAATCACAATTTTTTCTTTTCAAACGTTTCCCTGATTATATGTGTCCTTTCAACTTTACATGTTGAGGACGGACAGCCTGTGAGGATTCAGTACAAAGATGACCAAACTTCATAATAAATTCAGTCAGTGCATATTCAATCCCACATTAAACAGAGACTGCAAAAATAATTAATACTATATATCAGAGTTTCCCTGAGGCCTCTCTGATAGCCTTTACTTCCAGTGACAGTGAATATGTTCACTGAAGCTTATAAAATATGAATGCCTTCAGGCGTTGCACCTCTCTGCAGGGTTGCCAGGCCTTGCGCTCCACATTTAAAGATTGCTAATCCATGGAAAAAAGAAGAAACTTCATCAACAGGCTTAAGGGTTTTGTCAAGATAATGTATTTCTAATGTATTTCATAGGTTTGGCGGATAATTATGAGAATTATTTGGCCAAATGTCAGGTACTGTTATAAAAGCTTCACTATGGAACCTCAACCGCCCACTTTAGATTTCTGATTAATTACCACGTCTGCTCTCCGTGACCCGACAGTCTATTATCTAGTTTTCTCTCCCTTGCTCCTACCCACTCTCTCCCACACATACACACATGCCACCTAATTGGAGCTGCATGGCGAAGGAAACAGCAGCAGCATGAGGTCAGGCAGCTATTCAGGGAGCGCTTGATTACTACTAGCGAAGCTTGCATTTTAAGTAAGTGGCTGCTTGTAGCTTCTCTCTTTCCTTTCCCTCTCCCTCTCGTGATTGTGATAAAAACTAGGGATGGGAATCTGTATCATCTGTACTGTATCGGTATCGATACTGGTCAAAATCACTGGATCGGATATCGGACAGATAAAAATGTCTTATCCAATACAATCTGAAAAATCCTTTAGCCATAGTGCTATTGTGTAAAGATGTCTCCATTTAGTGACGCTTTAGTAGCACACTTAGCTTCTCTTCTCTCTTGCTCAATAGTGACGTAAAATAAGCCGCAGAGACAAAAAAAAAACCAAAAATAAACTGCTATTCCAAGAAACAGAGAGAGTCGCGTGGTATAGGGCTTAATCAGCATTCTGGGAACTCATTTTTGACGATGGTTTGAATGTAACAGACATTTGTTTACACTCAAACGTTACACATCACAGCTTTAACGATAACGACCTCTTTTGATTTAAATTGTCAGATGAGTGGGACTGGCAGATTCGTCAATGAGTGAATCTAATTGTGCAATTCCCCGATGAGTTGTAACAATATGCTTCCATGCTGTTCTGTGCTTGTGTGACAAGTGCAGATGTGCTTTTCCATGACTCTCTCTGGGTTTCACTTTCTCTTTAAAAACTTGGAACATCAGTCAAATTACGGGAAACTCAATTACCAAGCAGCAATCGGCTTTTATGTGTACAAAACCACTTTGACACTACTTGAAAACATTCCTGGGAACATAAATAGTAAAAACCAGTCGTTGGGCAAACACTGAGAGTATCATGCCACAGTTCACCTGTGCCTGAAGCTCATTGTAGATAGTATGCGTGTGTTCTTGCTGCTCAGTGGCGATGGCCAACGCATGCTCCATCCTCTTCAGGGCTTGCATCTGCCTAAAGAGGAAGAATCATAGCTTTTTAAATATTTATCAACATCATACTCCAGCTACAGCCATTGTCTCAAATTTGTCTCATTAAATAGAACAGCAACCGACATCCATCATGACATTATGAGGGATTTAAACTGTGTCTGGAATGCAGTTTCAAAAGATGCACTGAACAACAGAACCACAAAAAAAACAGGCATATACCTGTGAGGAAAGTAACAGCAAGCACATATAATTTGTGGTTGATCACAACCACAAGCTCTTTGTCTCACTGTCTCTCAAAACAATGTATTATAATGTTTTTTCCTTTTTTTTTTAACTGTCTTAAAGGAAATGTGAGTATGTGGAGACTCATTTACATGCAGCTCTGTACCTATTTTTTTCTCTGAGTTGCACAGATTGCCTCTCGTACAGGTGCTTCCTGTCACACGTGATGTTCTGCAGCTTCATTTCCAGGATACCTCTGGTGTAGACCAAAAAAAAAAGCAAAAAAAACAACAACACATGGGCATTAAAACCGCAGGGCAACAGCCTCTTGAACAAATATCGTATTTCTATCCAAGTACATTTATGTTCAGTTCAGTACCTGGTGCCAATGATTTCATTCTGCTCCTCCTTGTTGACCTCCTGCTCTTTGAGTAGCTGCCTGCTCAGCACCTGACTGGCTTCTACTCGGGCCTGGAGAGCCTGCAGCTTCTGCGTGGCCTCCTCCTTCTGCGCCCCGAGGGAGCGGTTACACACCTCCACCTTCTTCAGCTGCTGCTCCATTTCCGAAATCTCGGAGTTTAGCGCTTCTACCGTCTTCGCTGCCGCCCTGATGATGCGTTCGCATCAGAGGGAGATATCAGAGAGTCAGAGGAGCTTAGTTTAGAATGCGTACCACCATGAGAACGCTGTCAGGGTGCAGATCTTGTGAAAGGATAGCAATTTCAAACCACAAGTGTTGCTCATGCAGACGGCTCCACTGTATCACATGCAAGCCAAATATTAATTTGGAATAAAGATAAAGAAAACTGAAGTGATGGTGCAAGTGAAACTATTCTCTCCGGTGATTAAGAGGCTTTCGACGGCAGCTGCACTTATATATGAAAATGAATACACATGGTTTCCATTTTTTAACGATCGCAGCCGTCCAACTCTTGAGAATAAATTCGACTGTCGACTATAAACGGTGCCTTATTTTTCTCATTACTGGACCTAATGTGCATCTTTCCGCAGGACTGCAGCGGCGACTGCGCATTGCGAGGAGTGTGTCTGGAAAGATATGCTACAGGGAGGAAAAACCAAATAACAAATTAATCTGGAAAATTATGTTTACCGCAGAAAAATAATAAGAAAAAAAAACCTGACTTCTAATATCAAGCTATAGTTCTGCTCCGTTTGCTTTTCTGGTTCATATTGGATCACGTATGATATATTACTTTTTTATTACTTATATTAATTTTTTTTGTTTTTGTTGAATGTCAGACTATTGTGCTGTCGTTTATTTGTTTACAGTACAGTACTGCACCTGCAGTCAGGGTTCACTGCACAAGCATTTCCTGCACTTTTACATTATCCCTTTGATTAACATTTGCACTTCATGCATGCTGTACCTCCTAAGCCCTGCAGAAAAGCCATTTCCTCTCACCATGTACAGTGTATATATGGCTTACTCTTAGTGTTTGAAACATGAACTCTCTATATAAAGATAACATTGAATACACTTACTCATTTTTACAGCGTTTCCTTTCAATCTTCTGTAGAATCTGGCCTGGTACGCCAATGAGCTGCGCTTTCTCGGCCTTATGACACACATGCACACACACGTTATTTTATTTATGGTTTGCTGTAAGCTACGGTCAGTAAGTTACACGCAGACTAGTGCACACAGACCTCTTTGAGCTCTATGATCTCCTTCTGGTCCTCCAGTTCCTTCTGTTCTTCCAGTATATGAATTTCATGGGCTTCCACATCTTCAGTGAGACTCCTGTGCAGAGTGGGAGAAACGTGCGCACAGAAGTTCATGTAACCGTAAACAAAATTGGTGATTGCAGGCACTTGAGGGCTTTAGCTGAAGTGCTTCTCCGGATATTTGGCAGACGAGACACAAAAAGTAAACAAACAAAAGCAAACTCCACAACTATATAGAAGTGTAGTGACAGTGACCTGACTTCCAGATGTCTATGGGCCACCTCTTTCCTCAAATCCTCATATTTGTCTTGTAGGGCTTTTGTTCTGCTCTCCAGCTCCTGCAGGACCCAATGACAAAAACACACACAAATCAACATTTTCATGTCAGTAATGAGAATTTAATCAAGCTCAGGCTGCTCCACAGTCAAAATTCTATTGTTTTTTTTTTCCCTCATTTTATGATGCGTCTGAACTCATCTCTCAGGCTTTGGTTTTGCACACCAAGTTTGTCGTTAAATCATAAACACTTGAAACCGACTGCATTTCTTCTGTTAGAGTGAGGTTTTAGCTTTTTTTTTTTTTTTTTCGGGTCACACATTAAACATTTAATTTCATGGAGCCAAATTAAAGCCTCCATTTTTTTTTTAACTACCAGAGGTAAGCACTTTCGCCGTGCTGCAAATGATTTAAATCCCTTTAACAGCGCTCGTATGAATATAGAAGCGATCGGATGCGACAGTAGCAGCTGTTATCAATTTACACTTGTCAAACGTCATAAACTTAAACAAAAAATAGTTTCGGCTGGGTTTTGCGGCTAAACAATTTCAAACCTCTGCACTTCGTTTATTAATCGTGTCTGAGAAGTATGTGTGTGAAGGAAGAATGTAACCACACCCCTTTGTGGTTACACTACTAGTTACCTACTACTGAACACGAGGATTTAACTGGAGAGTCTGGGAATAATTCTCTATAATGTTTACGCTGTGAAAGTCTCCTGTGCACTCCGTGTTAAGTAAACAGTATCCTTCGACTCTTCCCTAAAGAGCAGCTAAACAAGTGTCACTTCTTCTGGAAGTATTTTGTTTATGTCCTTTAAGCAACACACATGTGCCTCATGGAAAAAAAAAAGAAATTTTTATGGCTATTGGATGCCATTCCTAATTTCTTTAATATGACATTCATTTATGCTTATGGGAGCACGATGATGATGTATTTTAAAAACACCACCGTTCGGTCTTTTAACCCTTTTAACACAGAGCGCAGCGCAGATGACGCGCTTGCACAAGCACACTTTGCAATATCGTAATTACGCACTATAGGAAAAATCCAATGGTTTCTGAAAGCTGAGAAGCTGCACGTCAAACACAACATGTGGTTATTACGGTAATTTCACTCGCGCTGTTGCAGGAAGCTGGCGAATCAGTGTCTTTTTGTCACCAGGGAGGAGAGAGTTGGAAAAACACTTGTACTGTACATAGCTTCCATTTGTTGGCCTGTTTTTGTGTCACTTTAAATATGTTTTATACTGTTCGAATTTCAAATTTAATGTACAACTTCTTGTTTTTCCTTCATTTTAAATGATTAATGCACTATTTTAACTGCCAGATATTGAATGTTATTCTGGAAAAATGGGCAAAACCACTTAACTCAAAGGATATTTTCTGGCCCTTTTTGTGGTTAAAACAAGCAAAAATGTCCAGATGGACATTTTGAGGCTTAGGTGTTAAAGGGTTAAATGTTACTTGATTTGCACCATTAAATATTCTCCTTATTTTGTTGTTGCAGTCGGTAATTCAACAATAACTGGCAACTGCTACAGGGTTTTTGCTAAAGTTCTAAGTTTAAAGATTCGTTTATGGCGATTCATGTTGGCACACACACTTTTGTCTTATCGGATCGATCCTTTATCGTTTTTTTTGCTGATGTGTGAACAGCTACTGGAGATTTTCTCGCCCCAACCATTGAGGCAGACGTCTGATACACTGAATAATATAAGTGATACACTATTAATATGACCTGCAGCATTATACGATGGACTGGGGTGTACAACTTTTTTTAAAAAGGACGTGTGAATGTATAAAAATGATTTAGTTCCTACTGGAAATGTGTTCCTTTAATTGCCACGCACAGCATCATTATTTAGTGTGATGTTTGCATGTGTGATTACCAGCAACTAGCAACTTGGTTTGCCTGCTTTAACAAGGGGAGAAACCTTGTTAACATATTTTCTCCGAATGGAAGACTTCACGATTCTTTATAAAAGAGCTAAGTCTTTATATTGGGAGGGGGAGGGGATTAAGCCTGAATGGTGGCTTAAAATTAAACTCATATCTATCCTCTCTGAAGACAGTCATTGCAGTAGTAATCCACATCTTTGAAACTTTGAGCAGCATGGTGCAACTTACAGCAGGTGGAGGCTGTATCTCATTCTCTTTCTCCAGGTACTGCTTCTCTTCCCAGAGACTGCATAGCACCAGGGTGAGGTGAGGTAACGTGAGGTGAGGCGATGAGGAGAGTTGGGGGGTGGGGGGGGAAGCGGGATATGAAAGAGAAAGAAAAGCATCAACAGATTATTAGAATAAGGAAATTACACGTTTCACTTCCCGATTCAAAAGAAAGCCTCTGCAGTGGCATTATAAATACATTGACGTACAGTTTGCAGTTAATCACTCATGCTGAAATCATTCTTCGTTTAGCATGGGACAGCATAAAAGCACAAGGATCCGAGTCTGTATTCTTTTAAAGATATCTTGGAAGATTTGAACACATTTTCTTCAAACTAAAAGACACAGCATGAAAAGAACCAGTGTGTATATAATGTCTCTTTAGTCTCATATGGGGAACATTTTATACACACACACAGTACACAAAAATACAAAACCTTTCTCACACACAAACACATAAATAACCAAACACAGCTCAAGTGTGCATGATATGAAACCTAATTTCTATGAATTTCTTATTTCCCTGTGGCACAGGCGTCCCGGGGAGCTCCAGCAAGTTTGTGTGAAAAATCATTTCAAGTCAGCTCCATCATTGTGAAAAACCACACAACAGCACACAGCAGCACTGCTCATAAAGTAAATGATATTAATCTTTCTGATACTAAATGATATACACTGTATAAAGAGAGAGAGAGAGAGAGAGAGAGGGGAAAAACCTGCAGTACTGCTGCAAGTGTGTGACTTAGAAGAAGAGCTGAATTCCTGTGCGTCTGTTTGGCTGAAGATAAAGGACACACAAAAAAACAGCATATTTGAAATGGTGAACATCTGCTTGGCACATGCGGAGACAACTCGCCATGCGGACAAGAGACGGAGAGGTGTTTTGGACCGCAGGAAGAGGCTGGAGAGGCTGAGGAGCTCGCCACCCATAACTATCCCTGATAATATGCCCACTCAGTGTCTAATACTGCCGCATCCATAGGGAACACTCCCCAAAAAGTGTTTTCATTTAATATTTTATTTACTCCTGGGCAGACACAGCTCTGCCTCAGTATGTGACTAATCACCATATCCCATAGATGGATAATTCCTTTGCAACACAGTGGGGGAATTTATGTGACGTGACCGTTTTTAATAATGACTTTAAAAACGACTCTGTGTGAATTTATCTTTAATCAAATTATGATTCCTCACTTTTTTTTTTTTTTTTACGTAACCTTTGGTGATTTTTCTTATCGCTGTTGCCTCTTCGTGAGAGAAATAATGTTGAAATGGGCTTCCACCGCGCAGTGCTGTCAGACCTGACTGAGGGAGCGTTTGTGGGTATGCACCTGAAGCGCGGGAATGGGGCGGGGCCTAAAAGAGCATTTATCCTGTCAAACTGCTGAGCAACAGCGTGTTTTTCGTGCTTTTCGTGGACGCCGCTTTGTGTTTTCAGCCGTCACGCTTCGTGAGAGCAACGTTGCTGTTGACTCCGTCTGTCGTCTGTCTTGACACAACACAAATCACTTCCTGTGTGCAGTTCGGGAACGAGAAACAGAGAGAGAGAGAGAGTCTTGTGAAGTCATTGGACAGTGGTTTGAACGCAAGTGGCAAAACAGTCGTGTCGCCATTCATACGATAGACCATGTTTTATTGTCTATACATTATGCTATTGATGAAAACATGCAACTAGCATTTGAGACCATTAAACCTTCAGGATGATGTTTACCAACATTATAAATCAAGGGCTCATTTTCTCATAGTCAACCATTAGTCGGCCCCTAGTGTCTATTCAGTATATTCTCATTTCCTGGTTAGCTTCAGCAGAAAACCTGAAAGCCTGCATTCACTTTTTTGTTAACATTTAAAAGTTACACACCAAATTATTAGGACATTGTATTTAATTTGGATATTTAAACCCTCATTATAACTTCTTACCCCTGATATTTTCATCTGTAAACTTCTTTTTCTTTTTTTTAAACCTCCCATAAATTCTCATCGTCTCCTCAGACATTTTCCCATTGCCGTTTACTGCGTTTGAGAATTGGAATGAACTTGGGAACCCTAACTATTCAAATGTACAACAATTTATAAACTGCGCCCATCAATTCATATGACACTTGAAGCGACTGCCTTAAGAGCTTTGTTTTTGCACTTACTCCAGTGTGTGTGTGTTGCCACGTTGCTAAGCAATGTTCCAATAACCTCCCTTTGGCCTTTTGATGAAGTCAAGTTTGTGTACAGAGAGGAGAGAGAAAGATGATCGAGCGAGTGCGCTATTTTCTTTGTCGGTGGGCGTGTTTGACCCTTCGGACCTACTCGCGGGGTTGATGACTGAGTTGGGGGAAAACCTGCAGCAGAAAATAGGAAAACTGACAAAAAAAAAAAAGAAATGAGAGGAAGGAGGGAGAACGAAAGGAAAGAGTTGGAGAAAGAGGAAAAGGTTACAGGACAGACGTCAAAATGGGAACAAGAGTGGGTTCACACACGTCCATGGGAAACATAACAAATCCACCTGAAACTGGTATTTTCCACACTAACTGTGTGTATCCATCTATCACCCATTGTGATATATAAAAAATGTAATTCTTGGGAGAGAAAAGGGGGAGATATCAGTTTTTATTATTGTCTGTGCACACAATGAGTATCTGTGGAGCAGAGAAATAGGTCGAAGCCAAGTACTAGCAGTAGTGTGTGTGTGTGTGTGTGTGTGTGTGTGTGTGTCTCACTGGACACAACTTCTGCCTTCAGCTCTCCACTCTCACTTCTGTGTTTTTTTGTGTGCGTTTGACATCTCGGCGCCATTGCGAACGTGTGCACGCGACTCACCACTTGACTCGGTGTTGCGTCTCGTACGCCGCGTTGTCTGCGGCTTTCAGTTCATTGTATGCCTGAAGGAGCTGTCGCCTCAGTTCTTTGACCTCACTTTCAGGCTCGTCTGAAGCGCTCTGCTCCTCTGCTCCCTCCAGCTCGGTGTGCAGCCGCTCCAGCTCAGCACGACACCTCTTTGCCTCACCCAAACACCGGAGCTCGGAGTCCTGACTTCTGTAAGGTGGAGCAACGATTTAATGTGTCAGTGAGTGTGGTCAGCGGTACATCACCGAGTATACTAAGTGATTGTCACATCTATAGATATGGACTAAATACTGATTAAGACAGTTCTCTTAGACCTTTTCATCTTCTCTCCGTTTTTGCCGACAGTGAATTTAAATACCCCTATTTTTAATATGCTCTACAGTTAATAGTAGTTTCAACACAGTAAATGAAGACCTATTCAACTGCTTCCATCCCTCTATCGATTTTCTACCGCTGTGTCCTCGACATGAGGGTCATGGCCCAACAAATAAAGACTCAAGTTTGAACCAAAACATTGGCGAGTGGCTTTGAATTGTTGTTTTCAAACTTAACTCAAGCAAAGTCTGGTTGCCCACGGCACACTACAAAAACTATCCAGTAAACAGCAGTTCTCTGGGTGAAAATGCCCCGTTGATGGCAGAGGTCAGAAGAAAAATGGACACACTGCCTGGTTTGAAATGATAGAAAGGCAACAGTATCTCAAATAACCCCCTCATCACAACCAAAGTAATGCAGAATATAATCTCTGAGCAAAATGTTGGACCTTGAAGCAGATGGGCAACAGCAGCAGGAGACAACTCCTGCCACCTTATTAGGTGTCATGTGTACCTAATTAAGTGGCCGATGAATGTATTACATTATTCTGGCGAGGAAACCGACCAGTAACAAAGATAAATGCATAAAAAAAAAAAAAATCACGTCATTAGTCTGAATACATATTTTACACCTTTTAAAAACAATGTGGTACAATATGCACGTAGGCAGACTCAAGCCCCTGATTTTCAAGATATACCTCTAAGCAATGAGCCAATTAAATTTAATATGCACAGATTCTTTTCCACCATCACGCCTTCACAAGAAACTGGAGGTGTCAAAAGTTAATTCCACTTCCCTCTTATGTGGCTTGGCAGGGATTATGAGAATCATTGTTCGTGGATTTAATCGGGCTTAAAAAGAAGTGTGCTTTGGGTCATGTCTTGGGCGGCTTCCTCCGCCCTATTTCAGTCAATGGCAGTGGTTCCACCTTCATCGTGCTGCCTCCACTACACACGGCAGCGACTGTGCCTCTTTGTTCAAATCATTATTTTTGCTTTGTCTCTTTAGGCATCAGTGGGTCGGTGTCACAGATGATACTTCGATGTATTTTTAACTGCGTGCACGAGCAGCAAAACTAGATCTGATACTCACGTTTAAGTATTTTTCAAGGACACTTTACTTCGGGGTTCACTCTGGCTTGAACACAGGTCTGATGGCTCCTCATTTATTCCTCTAATGTGCAATTCTTTCTGCGTCTCTGCAGTCACAAACACGAGTATAAACTTCTTTGGTCGGAGGGAAAATGAGGACACGTACCGCTTCAGACGGTCAAGCAGCAGTTTGTAGTTTGCTTTCAGTCTGGCTGCCTTAGTCTGGTCGATCTTGCCCAGCAACAACAACTGAGGGACACAAAAACAAGATATTACAGACAGAAGACAGACGTGAGGAACTGTCCGTGTTTTTTTTTTTTAACAATTCAAAATGTAAAACAACTTCAAAAACAGGAATAAAAACATTTCTTATTGGCATATACAGTAAATGGCAGCTTGGATGTAGACATTATCCTTGTGTCAATCACCCACATTTGGATAATCCGGCTAAAGCCAGACATTAGAGCGGCTTAAACTGCTTGACTTCATTGACACAGGTCGGCTAAAGATTCTCCTGCATTTGTTTGGCAGTGCAGGAGAATCACTTGATTTAGAGTCTCCGGTCTGACTCAGAGCTGTCTGCATAAAAGCCATATATTGATAAAATATCACATTCCGAGGAAACCTCTTGTTGCTATTTTTTCCCTCCCAGATAAAATAATGCAATTGGGCAGCGCAGCGAGGAACAAGCGCGTTTTCTGACCCGTAAGCAGTTTTGCGTGTTATTGTTTCATGATAAAATTAAGTTCCAGCAGGTGAAAAAGCTGAATCAAAAGAGACCCCAAAAGAGCTTTGGGTTTTACAAGTTAAAACATTTGTGCTGTAATATGCTGACTTACAGAGAAAGAAAATTCCATATCCATCTGGACCCACCGACACTTGGTGCGATCGACCACAGCAGCCTCCCAGAAAGGGATTTAAACCAAGTTGGGCTGAATAGACATTAATCATCACAGTATCAGAACACATTATCATGATCAGCATAAAACAAGCCTCCAACTATCTGCAATCTCAAAGGGAGAGGACAAATTATTGAAAATAGCTCATATATAATGATAAGAAACACTTCTATTTTCTTTAGAAAAAGGCACCATTAGGGTTCCGAGTGATTCGGAAAGTCGATATAGAGAAATTCACAGCTGCGAAACCTTGGCGAAAACAAAAACAAAAGAAAGATAGCGAGTGAAAAGTTTTGCACAAAGAGGGGAAAATTATCTGCTGGAGTTGTTGTGAATTTCTCTCTGTGGTGAAACAGTGATAGAAACAGAGGACAGGTGCTGTTCCCCCCCTCTTATCTTGAGAGCCAGGTTGGTGAAGTTGGGGGTAATGAAGGATAGCTGTGTCTGTATCAAAGAGCTGCAGGACTAAGTATATCTCAGACCAGACTGTGTAGCAGGTAATCTAACAGCAACGAACACACACAAACAACCCGGCTGATATCAGCCCCCCCCCCCCGACTTCAAACATTAGCCGATGATATGTTTTTTTATTCACTGCATTTTAATGTTATCTCGCCGCTGTTAAAAAGACCACGTACCAAGGGGCTGAAAGGACGGGGGATTTATACTATTATGAGTGACATAGATAATGGATCTTATTAATATGATTTATTCTGATGTTTTTCACTCACTTTGTTTGAATTTATCAGTCAGCAAAGGTCACGTCACTACAAGGAAAAACAACCAAACAGCATTACCCGCGAGCTGCGGCGTTAAATCTGTCGTCTTCACATCTTGAAGCGTTAAGGGAGTCTCATCTGGTCCTACTTCAGTGAAGGACGACTTCAGTCATGCCATTTTATATTCTCCAAAGAAAAAGGGCCAATTACAGGAACCTTTGAAATGATCTCACTGCAGTGGGATAAAAGCAGCACTTTAAAGCTCTAGAGGGTCGTTTGTCAAGACAAACAACACCACAAATGTTACATCCATTGTCAAACAAGAGCCCTAAACACTTTGTCACCCATGTCTTTACAAACCGACACCTGCATTATTTTACATTTTGATCCACTGGATCCAGACGACTTTACCGAGTTCATAGCTACTACCATCTCATATAAGTGTGACACAATTCATCCTGATCTGTTGAGACGTCCCTCAGATATGCATCTGAACCATGTTCAATTTAATTTGTAGTCTGGATCGGATCCGTATTAAGCCGATGTTGAGTCTGACGGCCTAGTGTCTGAGCCTGCATACACATATCAAATGTTATTCAAACCAGATGAGTTTTGACAGCGATACCACTCTTTTTTTTGTAGGTTTGTCCTAAAACTGCGCTAGTAAAGCGAGACAGCTGCAAGCAGCTTGGTGTATGACTGAAAACGACACAGAAGTACCCACAAAAACTTTCATTCTACTGCCCAGCAAGCAGTTCCACAGGATAAATGCTTCTTTCCCCCACCTGCCCCTGTGGGGGAGGTTTGATTTAAAAAACTGCCTGTTTTTAAATCAAAACCTCAAAACGCACTTTTACTCCTTGGCTTTTGGCTAAGCATGAGAGTTGCCTATTTTAATCCATCTTTCCTCTCCTAATGGTCTTAATGCTTTTATTATTTTAATGTTTCTGGTTGTAAGTTGGTCTTAGTGTTTTCTTATGTTGTTTTTATGTCTAACTGTACAGCACTTTGGTCAACTCTGTTGTTTTTAAATGTGCTTTATAAATAAATTTGGATTGGATTGTGCTGCTGTATACACACAATAATGCTCCTTCACTCAGGTCTGATAGTTTTGCTTGACAAAGCCCGTTTCTGAGGCAGAATAATCAACAATAACAAAAAAAAAACCATCACTAAAAATGATGTGCTACAGCTTTAAGTGCAACTTTCTTTATGCCATTTCATATTGTCATATAAATAAGACTAATTATAGGAACAGTTGAAAATGATCTCAGGGCAGTGAAACAAAAATAGCAGTTCAAGACACAGAGTCAGGCTAAATAACACTTTAAAAAGAGGTCAGGTTTGTGTTGTGCGCAGTGCATATGGCATATCAGTGACACGACAGACATCCCAGCCAAAGAGTGGGAATTTATCTGAGAGAAGCAGCCTGAAGGGGTTTAAGGCAGACTCTCTAAATGCTGGTGCCAAGACTTATCTTCGGCAGTTTAGAATATTGAAGGCTTTTGCAGGGTGGCTGCATGAGGCTCACATGTGGCAGCGCATCTTTGAAGTGAGATGAAGACAAACAGTGGAAGATATTTAGGCAGGCACATGGACACGCATACCTGTCAGTTCACCCCGCTAAAGTCCTCCAATGTACAAGTGTGTGTGTGTGAAAAAAAAAAGAAGCTGTGAGCTTTAATAGTCTGCACCTTGGGGAGAAAAGTAATGACCATCACCACGACGCTCCCGTTCCACCATGTGGTGGAGAAAACCATCTTTCTGTGTGTGCATCTCTGCCTTCATCTTCTCATTTTTTGGGTCTCTGAAGTGGTGTTGAGCTTTCAGCCAGGCTGAATCTCTTTGTTACAAGCGTGTTCTTTTACTGTAATATTTCCCCCTCTCCTCCAACAGGGCTGAGAGCCACCGCTGGAAATGAAATCAATTACGGAAAAGTGTGTCACTTATCTGGAAAACCGACACGTGCATGAGGCATGTCTTGTTGGAATGTTGGGGGGGGGGAGAGACAATAGCTACAGCCCACACAAGCACATCATGTGTTTATGAAGTTTATAAAAAGACCAGGTGACGTCTTGAGTGGGAAGTATTTCGGGTTGAAGTGACGCTAGTTTTCATCGTAAAAACACTGCTCACTCATTTCTATAAGCTCTTCCAGTTTCACAACACTGGAGGGGATGAAAGTTGCAGTACGTCAATCTAAAAACCACCGAAAATGATCACAACATCATGGTATTAACAAGTCTGTTTGGTGCCAAAAATGTAAAGGCCCAAAAAATCCAGCCCAACATATCCTGATACAACACAAGCTCCAAGCTGACTCATGCCCCAAACTTAGGGCAATATAATCTGCGACGTACGCTCGATTTTTTTGGAATGAAGTACGACCTCAGCTTTAATTTTAATGTGAAGTCAACACCGCAGGTGTATTTGGTTAGAAAATATAAATCAGATCAGGGCAGGAGTATCGGCACACACTTAGTATTCTAGGATGTGGATCAGGATTCGGGGGAAAACTAATTCATTACACGACTCCAATGAATCTTATTCTGAGCTAACCTCGTGCATTCAGAGATCTCGAAGTGGGACCACAACGGCTAAAACGCAAAAAAAGGACGCTTGGGGTCTTTGCTAAATGATCAGATGGTTACTCCGTACTTATGGGTTTAACGGGGCCTCTATTGGAAGATATTAATTGTCAATTACACTGGTGTGCACTCATATGCACACTAAACAGGAACATACTGTAATTATTAAACATGAAAAAAAGACCATTAACTCCCAAGAAAATGTTTACTGATGTTGTAAATCAAGTGGAAATTTTCCCATAGACCACCATCCAGTTATTTTAGCCACCCGTGGGATCGCCCCCCGGTGGTAATTCAGTTTATTCTTACTTCCCGGTTGGCTTCAGGGAGGAAGTAAGTACATACTCTGTGATTTTAACTCAGCCATCATTTCGATCTCGACTACACACTTGTTTCATAGCTGCATATTGCACATATGGCAGAGTAAAAATCAGGCTCCATCTCGAGCACATGCTGAAATGTCTCTCAGAGACAGACACTTAACCCCAAATTGCTGCTGTGTGGTTATATCAGTGTGAATATCTGGTTTTGTGGATGAGAGCATGGCAAAACTGCGGCGTGAAGTGCTTTGGAGTGGTCAACATGACTCGCTCTGTATACACTCTAACACAGAAACACAAACTTCCATATAAGCTGCCACTGCGGTTGTTCCGAAACTTAAGCAGTAACACATTTTCTACAGTCAAAACAATACCTGTCCGGCTGCTGCGGTCAGTAAGGAGTCGTTTGTGAAAGATGGAAACCTGTCCAGCTTTTACAGTAATTGTGCCCACCTGGTCATAGTTTGGACATGAAGAGTAACTGGTGTGGGTTGGAGTGGGGGGGCGGGGGTTGATTGCGTGGGGTGAGGCAGTCATTTTCAGTAAGAATTTAGAATCTGATTCGGGTGAAGACAAGGACTCCAGAAAAAAAAAAAACAATCATCACTCAAAACACATTTTGAGCGGACTGTTCCAATGCAATGAGTCATTTAGTTTTTTCAGGGCAATGACCTGACTTCAGAGTGAGGCATTATGGCACCGCACACCGACTGCAGGCAAAAGAACCGACTGTACCTTTTCTCTCTTCACCTCCCACCCATGCTCGATTTTCTCCCCTCCATCTCCTCTCTACCACCACCACCAACCCCCCCCCACCTCTGTGGTTTTTTCACATTGCTGCTGATATGGTGTTTTACATTACGCAATAAAGCCACCCCTCCCTGCATCTCAAACTCAGCACTCTCCCATCTCGCTCTGCCCCCCTCTTTCTCTCTCTCTCTCTCTCTCTCCCCCTCCCTCCCTCACTCGTCCTGATATTAATGACACAGCTATCTGAGGCAGCGGCAGTTTCTCTGCGCTCTCTCCCTCCTGCACACTGCGCTCATACACACTCACGCTCTTAAACCAATAGGATACTGGACACATATTCACATACTTCTAAAAAACTGCAGCTGCTCTATTATATATGCACTCACACTAGAGGGTCTTTTTTTTAAAAAGAAAATCAGAGCTAGCTGCTCACACTTTAACTTTGCACAGACTTGTTTCTCCTTTTACGCAGAAGAATGAGGACAACTGCGCTTCTCGTTTGTGCCAGCCTGCTTCTCACAGCCACCAGCCAGGCGGCGGACTTCCCTGTCAACTCACACCAGAGATGGGACGCTAAAGGACCTTTCACTTTGGGATCTGAGTCCAGTCCCCCTGCCTCCTGCCCCATGAAACTAAGACCCTTAGGCCAGTGTGGGAGCTCTGGGGCTGGGGCAGAGGACAGCGAGGAATGCCCATACCAGCTCACCTTACCCCCTCTCACCATCCAGCTTCCCAAGCAGTTCAGGCTGCTGGAAAAGACCATGAAGGAACTGCAGAGTCTGAAGGAGGTGGTGAACAAGCTACGAGGTGGGTGCCAGGAGTGCAGTGGGACACGAGGCAGTGGACCTCTTGGACATCAGCAAGCTGACCAAGGACAGAAGGATGCTGGGGAAGGAGTGAGGCTGGACCCGATGGGGCAGGAGGTGCTGGATGGGTCCAGTCAAGAGAAGAGGGGAGATGGGATAATTCCAGGAGCAGGATCTTCTCTGGACGGTACTGGACGGTCTGTTTTTGGGAAGATTACACCGAGTCCAAGCAATATGCAGGAGATGCAGGTAAGAAGCAGTTAAGTCAAGATTTTAAAAAAAGAATGGAGGCTGTTTTTGCAAAGACACTTGATTCAGAGCAAAAGATGAAACCAGTATTAATAAGCAATATTTTGGAAGTATTCTGACTCTGGTTATGTTGATTTTTTTGTCCACTTAATCCAAATTAGGATACTTTATACTTTGAATCTGCTATTGTTCAAACCATAAAATCCACATTCTGTAAACACAATGGATGTGCAAACATTGCAATAGTAGTACTGGCTTTATATTTCTATCAATACCATTAAATTCCTCTTAAGCCAGTGTCATTAGCGGCCCTGTGAAGATCCCAGTGATACCGATCTACACCAACTAAACTCAGAATGTGCCCGTTCTGTGTATAAAGTCGTCTAAACATGCCCATTCAAAGTAACCCAGCTGGAATGTAAACAGGACAAAATGTTAAAAGGAGGTTTTAAGTCTTACTTGGCACCGGTTCACCAGGGAAAATTCCTGGTACTGTAAACAGGGCTTCAGACACCAGCCAAAGGGCAGTAAATTTTGCTTTGTCTGGTAAGCTTGTTGACTTTCACGGCCACTTTGGCAGACGGCCAATCATCACGCCGTCGTGGACTTGTTTCTGTTAAAATACAAATTGTCTGGTAAAACAATGAGGGGGATTGGTGACTTCAGTAATCCACCTGCTTCGTATTCTGCTCACATAGAAATAAAACCCCCTCCCTCCTCCTCCTTCTCCTCCTTCTCCTCTCCTCCGTCTCTCTCTGACACTTCCCAGGTGAAGCTGAATAGGATGTCAGCCAGCTTGCGCAACGCCAGGAGCCAGATCTCTGCTCTGCAGGGTCGCATGGAGGGGCTCAACCTGCTCAACATGGACAACGTGCAGGACATGGTGGACAGACGGGTGGAGAACCTCACCGGAGTGGTCAACAAGCTCAGCTCCACCTGCACCACCCAGTGTGCAGTACAGAACACCCCTCAGTGTAAGTCTGGTTTCAAATCATTTCTTTTCATTTTATTTTTCCTAATATCCAATTCCTTTTCTCACATTTTTTTTTATTCCATCTTACAAACCAGATTTTCTATTTCAAAAGAACCTCTCTCTCCCTGCTCCTAGTTTTATGAACGTTTCTGTAGCTTCTCTGAACAGGGTTAAAAAACAAAAAAACAAAAAAAAAAAAACCTGTTATCTCTTCTCTTCTATATCCACAAATTCACCACAGATGTTGTTGTGGTAATGAAATTCCGGAACACACCAGACACATCCAGCAGCTCGGGGCTGCTGAGAGGTAACATTTTCTGCCATCAGAGTCAATACAGTCATGCCCGGGGGGACATGTTGACATGTAATTACTACGAATATCCCAACGCTGGGTGATCACCTTCACCCACTGAGGCCCATTGTTCTGGGAAATGGGAAAGGAAATGTTCCAGACTGACAACAAACTCAACACACACACAAGAGGCCTGTTGTGACGTGCCCTCGCCATAACCCATAATAATATCACTTATTTCGATGGGATTTGTACAATCATGAGCAAAAGACGATGCTGTTGTAAAGGATCCATGCCTACATGGAGTTACCAGGGTTTTCACTATGATTCTCCATATGGAGAAACTCAAAATGGAGGGGGGAGAAAAGAGTAAGAGTTGCACTGCATTGCATTAACATAAAAATATAGCTTAAAAAGAGTGTAATCCCTTGTCGGAGACAACCATCCAAACCTATCAGCAGAGATTGCACACTGGCTAAGCTTAAGCGATGCTCCACTTTACATTAAAGCCGATTGGACGCTGAAATGTCAGCCACTTTTCAGACTGAAATGGAACAATATCCTGACACTGCACAAGTGAATGTCGCACTGTATTATGGCTTTTTATGTGGAAACAGATGTGAGCTCATTTCTCAAAAATGATTAGCTGGGACAGCGGTGTGAAGGGAATACACGCATTTTCACTTCTCGGTGTCTCAAACTCGTCTCTTTCTCCTTCAAACTCTCCTTAGATTTATAGTCCTTCCCTTTCATGGATTTATCCGAAGCACATCTGCGATCCATCTCTCCATTTCACTTATTGCAGTTTTCATTCATCTCCCCTCTAAAGTAAATTCTTGACTCTTTAATCCCCCTCTCTTTCCTCTTCCTCTCCTCTGACCCATCTTGCTTTGGAGGTCATGCACTTCCATGCTCATTCCTGCATAAAACAACCAACTCTCATTATCTCTTGCCAGAAACATTAGTAGTAATGTAGGCAGCTTCCCCGACATTAGTCACGGATGGCACGCAGGGTCTGGAACACTCATCTTTGTACACCAATCAGTCATGGTAAGATCAAGCAACAACAGATTTTTGCTGGCAATCATGCTTGATGGTGTTTGAATTTAATCTGAGAGGAGACAGCTGCTGGTAATCGGGAAATAAACATGACTAGACAAGACCTGTGCACTTTCACAGCCATTTTCTATAAATATTTTGCCTTGTGCGCTAAAGTTCCACTTTAGCCAACAAAGTGAATATCCTTAATTCCTCGTTTTTTAAAATGAAAATACATAAATGCTGATTTAATACACCTCTCTACTTGTCATTAATACTGGAGTGGACGAAGGCCTTTCATGCAAAATGTTTACCACAATTTCAAAAGCGCTTAGTACAGCACTTCATGCTTAAATGGTTTCCCTGAATCATGAGTAAACTGCCCAGATGCTAAATTGAAATCATTAACAATCAAACAGAAATTTACAAAAAAAATTTTTTTTTAAATCTGCTTTTGTTATAAAAAGACAGACAAATGGATTTGGAAGAGCGCTGATGAGACAGATGTGTGTTTATATCTTTGATGTAGGAGTTGCGGTGATGGATCATTGGCGAGTAAATGATAACCACTCACATGTGAAGGGAACTAGAAAACAGTCAACACTGTATACAGCTCATTAAGCCATGCAACATTCACACACAACAGGGATTAGAAAGGGCATTTGAGGACACTCCAATGTTTTCCAACTTTCCAATCCCTTATCGACATTACTCTGCTACAAGCCAGAAAATACAAGAGCTAATGAGGAACGTGAAGCTAATAAAACACCAGTATATAAGCAATTTCAACATCAAGACGGAATTGTCAAGGTGCATTTATCTCAGCCGGCTCACAACGCTAAAAGGTATTTATTTCGCTCCTTGCTGGAAGCACTAATCTTCACTTTCACGCCCATTAGACTCTAACGTGGGGGCCTTGAGGTTGAATTGACAGCAATTCATGTTCGGCTACACCGTCTTCTTTAGGGGGAAAGAACCTTGTCTGCTTTGTCAGGAACTGCTCGACTTCCTATAGGAAGGGTGTCGTTTTTGGGTGAAAGTTTCAGTGCATCAAAAGTGACAGTAGCATTCGCGGTTGAGCTGGTTTTTGTTGGCGAAGATTGCGCTATCACTTTGGGTGCACATTTCCTTCGATTACAAATGTGCTAATCTCACAAGGAGTACTTCCTT
Source organism: Solea solea (assembly GCF_958295425.1). Taxonomy (NCBI): domain Eukaryota; kingdom Metazoa; phylum Chordata; class Actinopteri; order Pleuronectiformes; family Soleidae; genus Solea; species Solea solea. Next base: position 30,470,636 of record NC_081136.1, on the reverse strand, counting down.
AAAAGAAACACAGTCGGGTTCCCTTTCTGTCAAGAGTCACATAAGCAACGTCGTATTAAAATGGTCAGTTGGTTAAAAAAAAGAGTCTTTAAAAAGCACGTCAGTCAGTCAGTCATCCAAGAAATCAGCTTTTAAAAAGAGAGAGCAGGGGCGACATGTACAAAGTTATGGAAAGTTAATAAGCGCAGAAGCACACAAAGCAATCAGCTGGCTAATTTGACTGGGCCATCTGAACAGTCAAGACAGCCAATCAGCTAACAGTCATTTGGGCATCAGTAAGTGGCTGATATTAGAGTTATTTAGGTCAGGCAGAGTGCCAGAGGGAGTGAGATGAGGTTGGCTCATGTCCGTCTTGGGACAGTGACAGCCAACGGTCAGACAGACGGAGACAAATGAAGAGAGAGAGAGGTGGAGATGTGAAATAAAAGAAAACCACAGTCAGACACTAAACGAAATTACAGGTCAGTGCAGACAGAGCTGTTAACATGATGCATTTCAGCCTCTTACTGAACTCCCAGACCGCTCATGGAGTGATCTTCCCTCTGTGGCTACTTTGCACCTCAAGTATTTTTGTGTAATTTGACATAAGAAAAACAAAACCAACCCCTCTTTATTTAAAAAAAAAACTGTAAGTGCGTAAACAAAATGTCTTTTACACTCAAACCGTTGTCCAATGGTTTGAGTGTGGCTGAAAACACCAAAGAGGCACCCACCAAAAGTTTTAAAAAGGAGTGATTTCTGCAGAGAACTTGCTCTTTAAAAAGCAGCTTGACAGGATAAATGCCTCTCGTTCCCCAAATTCTGGATTGTGGGGAGGAAACCAGAGAAGCCGGAGTTGAAGGATGCAGCATACAAATAATACTACATGGTTTCTGTCCAAACAAACAGAGGACAGAGAACAACAACAACAACAACAACAACAACAACAACAACAAAACCACATACTTGAGTTTCAATCACGCGGAATGAAAACAATAACCCGGCACCCCCGCACTTTACAATCCAGACTTTTCTCTCCACACCTCTTGAAAGCTAACGTACATAATATGACCGACCGCCACCCGCTCTCTGTGCTATTGTAATCTACTTAACCACTAAACAGATTTCACAGTATGACAAAACTGTAATAGCAGCCGAGAGAGTGAAACTCAGGAGGAGGCCACATACGGCCTTGCCCAATGTCAGGATGATTCAGGCCCCGGGTGCCGAGTTTGCACAGGGAGGAAGAACGCTTCTCTAATCCAGTTTTACACTTTCCCACGACTTGACAGGTCGGGCTCCTTTCTGTTGCCAAATCCTATCTGACAGGGGCTTTTGGACCTCGGTTTTGGGTTGGGTCAGTGGCCTGCAGTGCAGCATAAGGGGTGGGACACAAACGTAGAAGAATAAGAGGGGAAAGATATAAAAAGAAATAGGAGACCAGAGCTCAGTTGTACAAAAAGAGCCTGTGGCGCAGCACAAGGGGGGTTTTCGCAAGACTTTTGTCCTGCGACAGCAGACTCTGTCCTTTCACTTATTTTGCTTTCATGTTTGAGTGTTCCCCATTCTGGACAAGATTTTTAGGATAAGGAGTGCCATATTAAGCAGGACGGGAACAGACTGGAATACGACAGCATTCAGTGGAACGCTTATGCTCTGCAGCATGCTGAAATTTAGTTTGAATCACACAAGCAATTGTTGTTAAGTCAAGGGGAACAGTCTGAGACAAAATAGACATCTCATTCCATTTTCTTTTTTTTTTTGTCCTTCCAAGCCTCGGGGGGACATTTCTATTGCAGTCTCTTGGTCGGTCAGAAAATGCCAGAGCCAAGTAAAAGATTATCAAATGTCTTCTTGTAAAATCACATTAAACCTGCCCTCTCTTTTTCCCCCCCATGTTCATGCAGTCATCTTAGCCCCCCGGGACTGTTCAGACTACAACGTGCTGGAGCTGAGGAAGAACGGCGTGTACCGCGTGACCCCCGATCCCCGCAACGGGACATTTGAGGTCTTTTGTGACATGGAGTCATTCGGAGGTGGATGGACCGTGATACAGCAGCGGCTCAACGGCTCCGTCAGCTTTAACCGTACCTGGGTCGAGTACAAAAAGGGCTTCGGCAACCACAGGTATTGCACGTCAATCCTTTTTTACATTACATTACATTACTCTGAGTTTGACGTGTTAAATCGTGTTCAGCAGCGTGGTTAAGATCCATCTACCAAAGCAAAGTCAGGTCGACGACGTGAAGTCGCTGACTTTCATGCAGTGAGTCTGCAGTAGTGCAACCCCACAGGACAATTCATATTGAGTGGCAGAAGAAAACCTAGTTACTGCAGAGGATGTTTTGGGGATATAGCAATATAGCATGACAAGCAGTTTTTAGTGCAGAAACCCCAAACAAACAAACAAAGTCAACTAAAGCTACTTGAGATGTAAAACACAATAAATTAAAAACCAACAGCTCTCCCCCCACATACACACAGCACAAGAACAAACTCTGTGTCCAACTCACTGGCTTTAAACCTCTCTTAGCCGGGATGTTCCATTTCCTCAGGTAGTCATAGGGGTGTCCTTGATTGGTGCAACGCTTCCAAACAATACACATGAAACAAAATTCATTGTAGATTCCGATATAAGTTCAGAAAATCAGAATTTATACAAATTATTTATAGGTACCAATTAGTGTCCCGCATGTAACAGTAACTATATAATCAGTTACAGACCAGCCCCCCCTTACCACAACATGGGACTGCCCAGTCAATGGCAGCCTAATGAGGCACACCTGTGCCCACTATCACTGATTGTTCGCCACCTGTTTTCTCCGTCACTGATGGATTATCGTGTGTAAAACAACACAAACATATTGCCAGAGTCTTTAACAGCGTATGAATCCGTGAAGTGAAATTCAGACTGTATCACATTTAGAACAGCTGTCATTTCATTATATTCTGTTTATATGTAGTACTTTTATTTTAACCTCCGCTCATTTCACCTCTCCCCTTCTGCAATATGGACTTTTATTTCACAAATAACTCTGGTTTCATCACCAACAAACATAGGGCTACCTCTCGCGAAATGAAAAACAACTTGTTTTGGTCTTCTTTCCTCCTTTTTAACTGTCAGAATTCTCTTTATGGTTAATTCTCTTTGAGTAACTGCATGCAGCTTCAAATCTTGTTTATATTACCTAGCCCTCATTTTGTTCTCCCCCCATGCAGAGGTGAGTTCTGGTTGGGCAATGACCACATCCACTTGCTCACAAAGGCCAAAGACATGGTCCTGCGCATCGAGCTGGAAGACTTTGAGGGTGTCCGAGAATATGCAAAGTACGACCAGTTCTACGTGGCCAACGAGTTCCTTCGCTACCGGCTGTCTTTAAGCGGATACAGGTAGAACCTTTGATACTGTGCCTGCTTGCATTCGAGTGTGATCAAAATATCAAAAAAAGGACAACGTCTAATAGTTGCCGCTGTGTCATTGTAGTGGAACGGCTGGTAACGCCATGAGCTTCAACAAGCACTTCAACCACGACCAGAAGTTCTTCACCACGCCCGACCGCGACAACGACATGTACCACTCGGGAAACTGTGGCGCCTACTACAGCTCCGGCTGGTGGTTCGATGCCTGCATGTCGGCCAACCTCAATGGGAAGTACTACCACAAGAGGTACAAAGGAGTCCGGAACGGCATCTTCTGGGGAACGTGGCACAACATGTCGACAGAGTACTACCCTACCAACTACAGGCAGGCCTTCAAAACTGTCAAAATGATGATGCGGCCCAAGAACTATGCTCCTTAAGTGGACAGGTAAATATATATACTATAGTATAGTCACAAGGACTGACACAAACAGGAACAAGAACACGGACGAAGAAGTAGAAACTTGCATATATTCATGCACTCCCACCCGTTCACACATGCATACTTGTACAGTGAAAAAGTCTGCAAGCCCCATAGAAGTTTGAATGCAGTAGTAATGAAAATAACTGTGGAAAGAAAGAAAAAAAAATAATTAAGTGTCGCATTACTTTTTTTTCCCCCCCACTGTCGTGTGTGTGTGCGGCCTTCAAAAATGTTGGAATAAAATCATAATAATAATAAAGCAGAATGGACTATTAACGATGATAGACTAATAAAAAAGCCACACAGTGTAAAGGGCAGGCTCCTGCAGGGGCCGTAATATTATATGGAGGGTTACCATAAGAGATTTTTCACTTCCTCTCTGACATTTCCAGTTCCTGTTGTGCTGCCTCTCACTATAAACCCAGCCAGGACACAGAGCACACAGCACACAGTAGTAGTAAAAACTAATGAGCTATCATTTTTCTCCACTCCAAATGGTTTTATAATTAACAGCAACCACTCAAGTGAGGTATACGAGAGCTGATGATACAGTTCTGAGTGGGTCTGAAAATCCTGTTCGCCGGGGTCAGATTTAAACTGATCTAAGAAAAAATAAAAATCTACAGGCAATGATACACAGCCGTCTCTGAGCCGCGGCGAACAAGTTAATGGCTTCCATGTTGTTTATTTAATTACGGTGAGACACTCTTCTAATGTATCATCATTCATGACTATATTAAAAACATCCCAGTAAGAATATGTAGCCTGAGATAAATTTATGTTGGGTCATTCCAAAGTACGTTCTGCACGATGGATGCTTTTGCAAATTGGGCTTGACAGCAGCCACACTGCTGCCAGAAATAAAAAATAAAAAATAAAAAAGGAAGAAAATATTCAAATTATTTCTCCTCCATAGCCGCGAGTGCACTTAACAACTGCACAACTCTTGACGATGATACACCAATTTTCATGTGTGAAAAAAAAAGAAAATAATTCCACTTTCCACTTGTACAATACTGCTACCTAATGTTAGAAAACTGTATAGCATCATTTAATCCATTTTATATACACTGTGAATGGACAAGAAAGAGGTTGTTTTTTTCAGTGTGTTTCACTTTAAGGAACGTGTACAGTATTTAATTTATTTTGTGAGGTAACGATGGCTTTTATATAATACGTAGGTCATGCCGTGCAAAGTGTCTCACGACTGTTGACGCCTGGGCGGCGATAAGGTCTGAGCATCATTGTGACCATTCATAGTGAATATATGTGTATTTGAAGCTTTGTTTTTTTTGTATAATATTGATCTTTTCTATCACTCATAATAAGCTGTCATGCCAAAAGAAATGCACTTTTATATGTAAAAAAACAAACAAAAAAAACCAAATCATATGATTACAATTTACGAGGCTCTGTATATTGCAGTGTTTGGCAGTTTTGAATAATACCGATGCCTAGTGCTTATTTTCAAGCATCTTCTGTGTTAAAGTCACCCCCTTTTTTCAATGTAGACAAAAAAAGTACATGTGTATAGCATGAGTATCCATGAGTTGAGTGTCTGCCTTCCTGTTTTAGGGACATTTTGATGCCTGTAAAAATGGAGGGATGAGGTGCCGCATGCCCATTCTGAATGGGTGTATGAGATGATGATTCAATAAAGCAACACTCCAACATGACAGGGAGGTATACGATTACATTGTGGGCCAGTCACATTAATGTCTGTACACTGTATGTGATGATCAAGCTAATAAAAAAAAGTATTGTGCTCTTCCATGCCACGGTTTCCCGTTCCAAGTATTTTAAAACACCATTTTTACAATATCCACAATTCAGGTAGTTACCGTCCCTACATCTGCCGTGTGTGATGTTTATCTTCCCTATCAAACCTCCAAACGACCGTTCACGCAAAACAAGCTGAACAACGTTTATGAGACGTTACCTCATCTAGGCACTGGGAAACAGGACTCGCAGAGACATCAGTGCTGGCGGCAGAAGGCTGCACTTCTGGAAGTGAAGCATCAGGTGCAAGGGCCAATAAAGGGAGGTCCTCTTCCATTCTCCGCTCTGCATCCTCCTCTTCCTCTCTGACCTCCACTTCACCTCTGCTGGGTGGCCTGCTACCATCCTGCTCACGTAGGCTCACTAATCACCCGTCATTTCATTAATAGGCAAACACAGAGAGAGGTTGAGTGATTGCAGGGAGGGAGGGGGAGAGAGAGAAATGCAGATTTAAAACAGGATACATGGTGGTAGATACGGACTCGTACTGTTAATATTATTGTGCATCATTTCAATTTTAAGAATTTCTTCTTTGAGTCTAATTATGCAAGTAGTTATTGTATGGACATTAACTCACCGAACCTGGCTGTCCATGACAACAGCAGTGTTTTTTATTTTTATTTTCAAACCAAACTTTTAGTCCATTCTAGCAACATAATCTAGTCAATTCAGCTTTTACTTCCAAACAAATCCATACAAATGATTCCCAACTCTGAAATTACAAAACAACACATTTAAACTTACAATTGGAAACAACAGTGAATTAAAAATGTTTTTATGTCGTTGTAAAATTGCTGACTTTGGTGTGGGGAGTCAGGCGTTTACAAACCCCAGCTTACAGTTGGAAACTGGACATGACTGAAAGAAAAAGTGCCAAATTCTTAAGGTATTGTAGACCTACTTATCATAGACAAACATAGATTTTATAAGGTGAGCTCTGCTATTTTTAAATGTGTCAGCACCTCATAAAACCTGCACTTTGATGAGTCATGTTTAGTTCTTGTGACTGTTGCTGACATACTGTGAACCAAAACAGAGTTTCTCATGTCTCAAATTCAATCAAGTTAATGACTAATTGAGCACTTGCTGTTGTTTTCTGTCGCCACATAGTTTAAAAGTTCACTAAAACACTTAAAGTTTCCCTGTGTCCACTTAAAACCTAAACAAACCCAAACGAGCTAGCAAGTGAAGCTTAGTTAGCTTAATGTTCTTTAAGTTGCTGTTTGCGAAACAAATAAGAAACAATAAACACTTCAACAAAAGTCTTACTTTTAAGTAGTTTCCGTTTGCGTCTTCAAAACTCCGTGTTTTGGTCCCCTACAGCTGCAAGAACATTAAAGTCTTAAATAGTTAAATAAATTGAACTTTACAGCGCAAGTTAGCAAAAAACACAATCACTGGTCTCACTCTGGTTTAGCTGAATGTCGTGTCCTGGTTACCGTAGCAACGACTCAACACATCGCCCTGTGTTGTCTGGGGAAAATCACGTTGATATATTTTATTAAAACTTTAGGTTGGGTGTTCATTTGTGGACTTTATTTTTTATTTTTTGAAGACGAAAAGTTTGTTTTTATGCAGATGTACTCACTGAATCATGTTGCACTTGCAGTGACTGGCCAGCAGATGGCGGTAAATATTAATTTACACTCTTCCTATATCACTTTTCAAAACACAAGGAAACTCAGGAACAGAAAGAGAGAGAAAACACGGAAACATAAGTCAATATCAACAAAAACAAGAAGACATTGTCACACAGGAGCAAATAAAAGCAGTAAACACAATTAAATTCAGGAATATAAAGTAGTAATAATGGATAAAATGACACATTTTATTCATTTTTTACAACAAATTTACCGTTGACTACCAATCATTCAGTACGTAATGCACTGGCCGCACAGTGCAGCGTTAAAGGTCAGCTGGCTCGACACCCTGAATCACTGAGCAGTGAAAGCGGAGTCAGCTGACCTGAATCCAAGGTGACAAGTGACGGTGGTGATGCTGCTGTTCTCATGTCACCCTCTGCCCCACAATGCACTCTGGCCCATAACTCCCAACAACAGCTGCATGCAGACATCTGGGCGATGTACAGTACGTGCATGCATATAATGGCTATGATGGGGGTAGAGCATGTTGTGTCATAGACATGACATAACTGCTAAAATATGCTGTGGGACACCAAACAATAAGTCTCCTTAACCCCTGTCTCCCATATAGTATAGCCAGCCTTGAGTCTTTGTCAGTGATGTATCGTGGGTGAAGGGTTCAGACTTTTTTTTTTTTCCCAATGAGGTATGTTCCTCATTACCCCCACGTGTGCGAGCTGTTGCCGACATCGCCGTCATCTTCCCAGGCTGTTTCCAGTGTCAAAAAATCACAACTCCATATGTTTCAAGTATCTGCTGTTGGGGTTAAGACATGGCGAAAAATGCACACATGTTCATGTTTATTTAATTCAGAATGCTTTGAAATCTAACTGCTATTATTACTGTGAACATATTGCTTTATGTAACTATATCTGACCAAGTGACCTTCTTTAGTGTGCTCCGGTACAAGAGCTAAAACAATAATCATAATTAGAACTAGAACAAATTAGAGCTGCAACGATTATTTTTTGCAATCCATTAATCGGTCGATCATTTTCACAATTAATCCAGTAATCGTTTGGTCCATAAAATATCAGAAAACGTTAAAAAATGGTGATCAAACCTGGAAATGATGACGTTCTCGAATGTCTTGTTTTGCCCACAAACCAAAATGATTCACTTTTATTGATTTATTTGTTATATTAAGCAAAGATTTAAGAATCAGAAAGCTTGTTTTAATCACAAAAAAAAAATTGTAATAGACTCGTTTGTCCATTTGCAAAGCGTGCAAATCGCCAAGATGGACACCAAATTCAAAATAGCTATAGTGGCGCTATAGAACCCTGGGGCAACGCATAGGCCTGAGCATCATGCTAATATCACATTTCCAGAGATTTTATGTAGGTTAACCTATCCAAAAATGATATTATAACAATAATAACAATAATAATAATAATAATAATCTTTTGCATTTCAATAGGGTTCTACGCACTTTGTGCTCAAACCCTAATAATCATAATCTGAAGGAAAACAATAGGTTCCTCGCACTGCGTCTTTCATGCTTGGGCTCTAATGATAAGAATTTTCCCACCAAAGTGGGTAAAAATGTCTAAAAGGTTTATTTAGCATTTGCAGTTTGGCTCTTCAACATGACTGATTCTACTTTAGATGTACAGTAGATCATAAACTTCTATGATGTTGTTTTTCGGTCTGAAAGAAAAGAGGAAGAAGATGAAGGGGAATAAAAGAGGATGCTTTACTTCACTCAAAGCAACTCTCTAATTAAACCTGTTAATGATGTTGCCCTAATTTTCCCCACGCCTCGTTTAATTTGAACTAATTACCTGCCATTTCATGATGTCATCTTGTCTTGGGGGGTTTCCTAAATAACCTTCAATCTTCCCTGGTCGCCTGGACAATCTTAACTGTTTTGTATTTATTTTCTGCTCAAAAATAGCCTCTATTATTAGTGTGTGTGTGGGTGTCTAGGGTTACCATTTTTGGATAAAATCAGTTTTGCAGCTATTGTTGGGCTCCAGATTAGACCTGCATACGTATGTGGAAACAATAAAAAAAAAAGTCTGAAAGTTAAAATAAAGTTTGTATAAGACGCTGTATTATCTGGTGTGATTACAAAAACAAAGATGGCAAATCAAATGAGATAATGATGTCAAAACAGCTTCAACTGCACAATTTCTACAAAAGATCATGTGCAGACAATGATGGAGGAGAGTCCAACAGTCTCCATACAGTCGATGTTTTGAGTGGGTTAATATCAGGTGACTGTAAAAAGGCCGACGCATAAGATTTACATCAGCTTCACTCAGTGACCACTTGTGTCTTTTGGACATCCTGTTCCTCTCCACTTATTTTTCACTTGTTGTTTTTTTCCCCCCTTTAATTTTTCACCCATGTGTCTCCTAAGACATGTCTCACCATGTTTTCCCATAAACTCCGCCAAAATTGCTGGTCTTCACAGTTTCACAGTTAAAAAAAAAAGAAGTCTAACCTATAATCCATGACAGATGTTGACGACGTCTGTGGAATCAGTCACCGGGACAGTTCGCTGGGCTCTAAACTGGTGTTACACCACTGTGTGTGTGTGTGTGTGCACGGTCCATGTACAAGTGATGAGGATTTATCACTTGATGAAAAATGGTGAGGTGCTGAATAAGATGTGCATGTGTTTGTTTGCTTACTCGTCACACCGTAAATCAGGCTTTTTTAAGGAAAAAGTGACTGCAAACCCAGGAGGCAGAGTCCAGCGCTCTGTTTTAATGCTGCATTGTAGTCACAACAAACGCACCCTGGGGGTTGTGGGTGATTTTACAACCACTCCTGCTTCAGATCCTCTCTTTCATGTGCGACAAAGCGATGGGGGACTGTTTTAAAGGTCCTAATTAACACACACTCACATGTTTTTTTCCCTTTAAAGTCTCTCAAATCTTTGTAACCAACTTTTATAGCTGCTCATATCGCGTGTGCACGTCTAGAATAAGAGGTGTATGCGTTCTTTTCCTTTTTTTACGGCTTTCACATTTATGAAAAGAGTAGATCTGGTTCACTCGACAGATGGGTATGACACTCAATCAAACTCATCCTCTTTGTTGGATAAATATTTCATTGGCTTTCGTGCACCAAAAACATAAATCAGCGGCGAATGCATCGTTTACGGCGCATTTGGGGAAACTGCGGTTCCTGATGTCATTCTTCAGAGACAGCAGTGGATCTCTGTGTACAGTCCAAGGGCATTGTTCCGCAGTGTGTCATTGTCCCCCCCCCCCCCCGAGGCAACTCACTGGCTTACTGCAGGCTGACCTCCCGCAGCCTAAACTTCCACAAAAAAAAACCATATGCAGCCGACAGTGTAGCCTGTGTTTTCAGTATCTAATGTCTTCAGCTTGAACCATGTGTGTGTGCGTCAGCAGCGACTGTACACATTTACTGGAAAAACACCGTGACTCATATGGAACCAATGTGATAGTTGGAAAGTAACTTATACATTATGTGTTGCACTGTTATGAATCCAAGGTGAAAACCAGCTAAAATCATTGAACATCCCAGTACATAGTGTCATTTTGCACCCACAGAATTGGACCTGGTCTTCCAGTTTCCTTTGCTGAAGCAAACCGGGAAGTAGTAGTAGAAGCGCCACTAGGGGGCAACTCCATTGTTTGGAGTTGACACTGCTGGTATCGTCCACTCGTTCACTTGTTAAGGCAGGAGACAAGCGACAAGTACACAATATGAGTCCAATATAAAAGTAAAAGTAAGAATATCAAAATACAAAATGGAAATAAGCAATAAAAAGGACTATAAAACATATGGAAGTATTTAAAAAGTGACAGCATTATGAAAACACCTGGTCTAAATTTAGTGTACGTGTGTGTATTTCACGGAGCAATCGACTTGGCTGACGTTTGATATGTGAAGCGCCGGCCTCTGGAGTGAAGTAATGCTGTCATATCGTCATCTCATTCATGATGTCAACAAATGTAGGGAGCAAAAACGCAAATATATTGATTTTACAGTCTCTTTTATACCATCATATCGTCATCATCATCATTGTTTGAGTAGGAAGTAGAAACACGAGGATTCACAACAGTATCAGTTTTACCCAAGTGCTGTGTATTTGTCCTCATGTGGAAACTCTCTCTCCTCTTTGTAGCCTGTGATGTGGTCTGTTACACTGTTATTGAACGGAGCTGCAGCCTGAGCCTCACAAAGCCTTACACTCTTGAGACGGAAGCACATGCACTGCTGCTGCTCTTATAACAGCTAACTAATCGTGTGTGTGTTTGTGTGTGTGTGTGTGTCGCCTTTTTCACAGAGTTCATGTTCAATCACACCAGACAAATTGCAAAAAGCTGAGAGTAAGTGGATGCTTACTTCATGTGTTGAGCTACAGCTTTTAATCCGCCTCAAAATCTCTGTCTGAACTTATTTTTTTTTTTATTTTAACCAGTAAAAAAAAGGGCCAGAAAGTGCTTTTTCCCATTTTTCCAGAACAACTTTCAATATCAGTATGGCAGTTATTTACAATTTACTGCACGTTAAAATAGTGTATTAACAATTTAAAATAAAGAAAAACTAAAAGTTTTATTGAGAAAAAACACTGTAGTTGTACGTGAACACCAGATTTTGCGTGTTAAATTTGAAATTTGAACATTTATTTGAGTCTTTGTCCAAAAACAGGCCAAAATAATGGAAACTGGGCGTTTCGCCAACTCCCTCCTCCCTAGTGACAAAGACGCTGATTCGCCAGCTTCCTGCAACAGCGCAAGTGAAATTACCTCAATGACCACATGTTGGCTTTGACGTGTTTGTTCTCAGCTATTCAGAAACTGTTGGAATCTTTCCAATAGCACAAACCGTCGTGTAATTACAATAATGCTAAGTGCGCTTGCGCAAACGACATCTGCATCTGCGATACGCCCAGTGTTAAAGGATTAAGTCCCGTTACTGATGCACTTATTATCACAGTATGTAATTTCTGTTTCCCAATCAAAACAAAAACAAAAGACACGGTTTGACGATGTCGGGGAGCAGTGTGGGTTCATGGGAATCGCTATCTTGTTTAGTTCCCTTTACGGCAGCAGCTTCGGTGCCTGACCGGTGCAATTACAGGTCAATAGTGAAATATCTTTAATTTTATGTTTGGGTTAACAGAAAAGGCAATCTTAAATTCCACATTAAAACCTGAATCAACATTAGATAATGATCTGATTATAGTTTACTGGAACCCTCAGAATTACTGTCTTTGATTGCATGACTGATTTTTAGCATGTAAGGCTCATGCAATTTTCCCTCTCCTTACAGACAAAGAAGAAGAAGAAGACGCTGTTATCGAAGAGAATCTTGTAGCAAACACCAAATAGTGTTCAGAAAAAGAAAGACACACAGTTGAAAAGACAGAAAATAAGTTAATTGATTGCAGATCTGTGACCCCACGTGACCCGTGGCGTGGAATTTATCCCAGGACACCCTGCAAACGTCCAGAGGGATTAGAGTGAAATCACCACCAGCGCATTGTTTCCACTGAGGAAATGAGGAATTGTCCTCTTGTATGTATTTTATTGCTTTCCACAAAACTCTGGTGGATTTCATGGGCAAGGATCGGGAGGATTACAAGACCACAGAGAGGTCACACCGGGTCCCCGTCAGCTTAATGGAAATTTGAACGTCGAGTCCAAATAAACAGAGCGGGTCAGACTGTGTCCGTCACAGGAGACGAGTCACGTTGACTTCATTCTCACGGAGACCGAATCAAGTTACAGAAACATTTTTCACTTTGGTCGAAACTCAAACTGAGTTACTATAGGTGCCACGTTTTGTCCTTGTCCCCTAAGGAAAAACTGGTTTTCAGCAGCAATCACCAGGTGTTTCCACTATGGTTGCATTTAAAATGATATGATAATATTTATCTTTATTCAAAAGATGATGTGATGTTGAATCACAAAAGCCTTAGTTTGGTCATTTAATAAATGCCCTTTCATGCATCTTCTGCACAAATCTTGCGCAACACGACATAATCGACCATGACACATGCCAACAACGTGATTGTCCACTTAAAAAGGACAGTTTTGTGTCCTCCATTGTCACCACTAAACAAGAGAACATCACTGTTGTTGTTTTTTCCCCTAAGCAAAGAAGGCATGGCCAGTCTGTGCTCACAGTGCCCTCTGCTGGACAATTTGGCAATTACTTCAAACTGTCTAATGTGCTTCTAGGCTGTATATCAAAAATCTTGAACATACTTTTAAGGTTTGAGTTGAATAAAACTGTATTGTAGTGTTTCACTTTGGGGTTGAATAGAAAATGCGTTAATTTAACTACTTAAAGGTCATTTATAATGCAAATATCAATATTCCAACGATGTACCAGGATAGAGAGATCCAGATTTTGGAATGTATTGTTTTGTTTTTTGTTTTTGTTCTTGAAACCCCATTTAATGTTTAACATACCCTCAGAAGAGGACTAAACGCTGGTGACCACAGGACTTAAGCATTTTTATATTGTTCTATTGGTACCATCTGAATATTTATTTTTTTTACCCCCATCCTGAGTGAAAGAAACTCAAACTTTTGAGGAAAAAGTCCTTAGTGTCCCCACTAAGACTGCTGTACAAGAATGTGTGTGTGTATAAACTTGTATGCGTTACCTCTTGAGGACCTTTCCTGGTATTGTGGTTAGGTTAAGGTTAGGCATTAAGTGGGTTTTGTAAAGGTTAAGGATAAGGCCGTCCAAAACTGAATGGAAGTAAATGCAAGTCTTAAAATGGATAGAAATATGAGAATATATATATGTGTGTGTGTGTGTGTGTGTGTGTGTGTCTAATCTGACTTTGCTTGTTGAAGGATGGAAACAATTAACTTCATCTGTTTGCCAGATCTCGAGGATAGCCTCTCATTTACATACATGCTTGCTTTGTGAGCATGTGAGCATGTGTGTGTGTGTGTGTGTGTGTATTCGTGCTTGTGTGTTCATTCATGCGCGTGTCTGTCTTAATGTCCGTGGTTCCCCATAGATCCAGGGAAGGATCCTCCGGGGGGCCCGGCCTGGCTTCCTCCCCTTTCATCCCAGCCTCAGGCATCCACACACAGCCACATCCTTCCAGAGCCTTCTTGCTCACGACAGAACAGTACTTTTTGTAGTTTGCTCTTTTATTTTTTTTACACACACACACATACACACACACACACACATACACAGACCTACACCTGGTAGACGCCATCACTCGTCACCACTAATAAATGGTGAATAAAAGAATCTCTGAGGGAAAATAACACATTTGTTGTTCCTGGAGAGGCTGTTTAACTCTCATTAAAAAGCCATGTTGTCTGGTGTTTCCTATTGGAAAATCTGTGTTAAGTGTTTTAGAAAATATGTGTGTGTGTGTGTGTGTGTGTGTGTGTTCACCACTCAGCGATACCGAGTAATAGCTCTTAAAAAATGAAATCATATAGTTTGATTATAGGGTATCCAGCAGGGTGGTATTCATTAGCCCTCAGATATCAGATTTGAACTGCATCAAATCGGTTTTTTAAAGGTACTTTAAGGGTACACTAAGTGAGTTTCCATTCTGTTTTGCGGAGTGACGTGCAAATAAGACGCGTAAATGTTGTTTGATCTTTATGATCATTGTTCCAGCTCAACAACTATAAAAGTGCCAAGTAAAGTCACTTAAAACTGCATTTCACCCCTCCTTTATTTCAGTTTCTATTTGACTAAATGCAAACCACAGAATTTAGACTTAAATTTTCCATGGTTGCTGGTATCACGTCAAAGAAGGCACATCAATTTTATTGCATGATATGCTACATCCCCAACTGTGTGGTATGTGTGTGTTTCCCTGTCTGTGGTGAGAAACTGGCTGGGAGAGGATGGAGAGAGTTTTTTTGTTTGCTCCTCAGGGAGTAGCCTACACCCCAAAACCAAAATTACAGACTAGAGAGCTGTGGCTGAGGTGGAGGGAGGAGATGCACAACTATGAACAATGATGCAAATGCCTGTCTCTTATAGAGGGGGGGAAAAGTGGGCTCCTTTTAAAACATTTTACATTTGTGAGAGATGCAATTTGATTCTATATCGAGGCATTTATGATGAAACTGAAAGTAGAACAAACACCTCATGACTCACTTGGTCTCAGTGAAGCCATTAGACGCCTAGAGCTAAAAAAGGCAGCCCCCCCCCCAAAGAACAGCCGCGCCATTCCTGCTGCTGTTATTCACATTCCCAAATCCTCCAGACTGTGTGAATCAGTGGCAGGTTTAATGAGCGTTGAAAAGCCCTCAAAAGGGATAAAGTTTGGCAACACAGACATTAGTTTTAAGTTTTTATTTAGTTTTGATTTTTTTTGTCAAAATCAAAAGCGCTTTAATTCATTTTTAGAGTGCGTTTGTTGATTTTTAATGACTAGTTTCAGTGTTCGTTGCTTGTAATTGTAATTTGCCAGGTGCAAAACGGTCAGAATGAGAATCATGTCATAAAAAATGTATTAGGACAGATGAACCACCATGCCTGAATCCAATATAACAGTAACACATGAAGACACACATGAACATAAACAATAAGAAATAAGACATGACATACAGTGTAGCTTGTGAGCCAGGAGTCTCACGGAGCTCAATCTGAGGCGAAACATGAGCAAAATTTGAAATAAAACAACACAATCAACCCCTAGACGAGAGGTTTGATTCACTTAGATGAAGCAACTCAACCCAAATGATATGTTTAACTTAGCATAGCCTTATGTCCCACATTGTAAACACAAACAAATCAAACACAGCCTTTCAAAATTGGCGGCCGAGGAAAAAAGAAATTGAGCACTTAATATGAACCCAAAAGGGGTTCAATTGTAGTTAGTTTTGTAAACACCAAATTCAGTTTCACTTAGTTTTCCTTCCTTTATTTTTATTTCAGTTATCATTAATACTTATTTATAACTATATTATAGTAAATAACCTTGCACTGGGCCAGATGACACGATGGTCAGCAGGGTTTAAAGCAGAGTAATGTAAGAAAGGAAGAAACATGCTGAAAAGAAAGAAAGAAATGCAGCTTTGACACATTTGTTTTATGAGTGAGGGGGAGCAGACGCTGAGAAAAAGTAGTAGCTCCGGGGGCCTCGGTCACCTTTGAACCCTCATTAAGCCTTTTGGTATGTCAGCCAGTGTCTCAACATGTATGCAGACAATGCAAAACTTTGTCTGCAAAATATATCAGAGTGAGTGTTTGCAGCAGGACAATTCACTTTGAGGACACATCTTTGTGTGTTTAGTTCTACTCCAACCTGTTTGCAGCTGTCTCACTTTACTAGCGCAATGGTGCTGTTGCCCCAGTTTGTCTGTCGGAGATCTAAACACTCTAAACTCCACTGAGAAACACACAGAGAGAGTTGTGTGGAGCGTTGTGTACACTCATTAGATAATGGTTTCAATGTCATGGACATTTGTTTTTATTTAAAGTTACGCAATGCTGTTGTAACAGGGCTGCATATGGAAGTAAACTATTAGATTTAGATTAGATTAGATTTGACTTCATTAATCCCAGGCCATGGCAGCAAGAATGTCAGGGTTTGACATGTGGCATAAATGCTATAATAAGATAAAAATGACAATATAAAATAGAAACATATCTTTATAATGGAAATAAACGTGGAAAAAGTGCAGTGGCACAGGATTATTGCTTCAGGCTGAAAATGTGTACACTGAAATAAATGGAAAAAACATCTTTTATAGTTTTACATTCTAAGAAAACCTTCTTTTGAGGGCCAAAATAGTCAGTCATTCATCATCTACCGCTTCGTCCTCCACCAGAGGGTCGCGGGGGCCAAAATAGTCTGAAAACTTAATTACACATACATTACAAAAATAGTATTGTGGAGTATTTGTGTGTTTTTGTTTGTGTGTGTGTTTCTAACTCAATTAAAACAGTCTGATTGTGGATATAGTGTGGAGACGAAAAAAAAACCTCTTGAAACCCGTGAGACTCCGTTTCTGATCTGTGTAAAACTTTTCTTTTTTTCCCTTTTATACTGCAGATCTTCAGTTCAAACACATGGCGTCTTTAATGCAGAGTCCAACTTTTCAATCAGAGGGACTTTTTATTGGGCTTTTCTTCAGCTCTTTTCTTTTTGGCTTGTATTCTTGGATAATGAACTTTATAGAAAAAAAAAAAACTTTGTCGTTGCAGTCTTACGAAACTGAACATTTCTGTGTGTCCAGTCCCTCTGCGGAGGTGGAGACATGTCATGAAGTACATTTTTTTTTAAAACCCTGTTTATTTAGCTACTGCACAACTGTTGTTGTTGGTGACGAGCCCTACTGTAATTCAGATTTTTGCCAATTCAATGTGCAGTTTTTCATTTTGTGACTCAGATCAACAAACCGAGACAAGACAAAAGCCTTTTTGTTCAATCATGTTATGCAAAAAAATGAGTGCTGTCTCTGTTTCTCCTGTGTCTTTCCTGCTCAGGAAAGCATGTCCTCTGACATCATCACATCCACTGACCTGATCACCTTCTCTCCTGCAGTGGTGTCTTTGATGTGGAGGCATTTGACTGTATGAAGGACACTGTGAGCTATCTGACCCATCGATCTAGTTCCTGTTCTCCTGCTGTTTTGTGCTCTCCACCTGGAGCTGACCACAGAAAATGCAGCAGATTGACTGAGTTCAGGCCCTGGTATACTTCCGCACACATGCTGCGTGCGCCGACTGAGTTTAGACCCTGGTATACTCGTGTGTCAGGGTCCTGTAGTATTTGACTTCACCATCGGGTGGCGGTACAAGTCTGGACCCAGGGAATAGGACGCATTCCTACCAAAGAAGAAGAATGTCTGGTTCACAGTTGAATGGTCCATCGGGCAGGGGAGTCGGGGTGTCGGGCCGGTTCGAGGGTTGCCAGGTCGAGGCTCGGATGACTGTCCTTGGCGACTGCTTCTTCTGCTGTCAAAATGTTTTTTCTGCTTGGTGTGCCAAGTGAACAAGGACTTGGACCCAGTTGCAGGAAGTAAAAAATAAACAATCTTTTGTTTTGACAGTGCAATGAAAAACCACTCATAAGAGGGAAAAACTACGAGCAAAAACAAGGACTAAAGCTAACAAACAAAACCAGTTTTTAGAGGGAAAAACTACTAGCAAAAACAAGGGTTAAAGCTAACAAACAAAACCACTCTTTCGAGGGAAAACTACTCACAAAAACAAGGGCTAAAGCAGCAAAGATTTCAAACTAGTTGACTTTTTTTGTATGTCCATGTATTTCCATGAGTGAGAAGTTGTACATTTGTACTCTCTTCTTTGTTATCCTTTTGACCAAAATGATGGCATCTCACCAGCCTGACTGGAAAGTGTCAGGGGAACATGCAGAGTCGGCATGTGGCGCCGACACAACACACTAATGCGGAAATGGGCGGATAATGAAATTTACATTACGCTGACCCAAGCGACCTCTGCAGAAATGCAGAAGCGGAAAGTATGACCTTAATCCCTGAATTTTTGCTTTTTTAAAATGACTCTAGTATTATAACACGGTGCCTTTACTTACAGTCGCTTGCCGCTGCATTGCCAATATTTCTCACTGTGACAGAGAGGATTAAACAGCAGAGGAAGCATGAGCGAGATGTTTTTCAAAACAGACAGCTAGCGGTGAAGCTGCATGGTGCCTCTTCAGGGTCAACCACGTGCACACATCCATATCATTATCGCACATAGTAAGTCAGTGGTGGTGAGCACACGTTCCAGTCATGGCAACTTATCTTTAGACACACTGACATGCACCATAAATCACCGAGATTTACACCAAAAAGTGAAGAGGTAAGGCTTTTTTTAAGATTAATAACATGACCAGATGATATTCCGATCATAAGTCAGTCTGAAAATTAGACAAAGGATAGGACAGGAAATTCTCCATTTATCCTCCATGAGAACGTAAATGCAGTATGAGCTGCATCCATTTGAGATAATGAGGCTACACAGAGATCCAGAAGAGGCTGAAGAGGGGAAGAGGAAGTCTCAGTGAACTGAATAAAGTCCTTGATGTGAAGACACATGGTGCCGGAGGCCTGGAGAGCAAAATAAAGAAGCGCTTCACTAATTCAGAGGATGGGAAACAAAGGCTGAAGAGGAGCCGATCTAAAGACTGATCTTTAGATCGGGTCAGAGCATCTGCTGAGGGGAGGAGGAGAAACATTCAGAACTCCCAAAATTCTGTCAGTTCTGGAACGGAGGCATGAGCTTCTCCATGAATATATGTCAAAGCAGAATAATATGCACAAAAGATAAGGAAACCAAAAGCTGGTGGAGGTTGAGGGGGAGCTGGAGGAAGACTTGGCTCTCAGCAGACAGAGAAGAATTCTATAAGTCGAGATAAAGAAGAGTAGAACTCTTTCCCGGGCCAAGAGAGAGATTCTGCACATTTTTTTTTTCACATGCAGGAGTTGGGCATTTTTTAATGGACACACAGATAATTCCAAAACTATGAGCGGATTGCTCGTGTCCCTTTAAACACCATTGTTCCGCAGTATCATCTGCCCGAGTGGATTAGCAATTGGGCAGAAACACCACTCAGAGACAGCATAATTCCCAAGTCCCTGAAAGCTAAAGTTATTTTATTTTTGGAGGGAATATGCAGCGCTAAAGCATAAGTAATGGCATGAAATCCGCTTTAATGTGGGTCCCTTGTCATTAAATTAAATGAAACTGAATTAATTTAAGCCTGGAGCTTTAATCCAATACGCAGTTTGGTTCGATACTAAGGCTCACATAAAATAGGATCAATCTGCTTCTCTGAGTAAGCAGCTCACACCATTAAGGACACACATTCAGCTCTGTTAATAAGCTCCACATAATTTAATGCCCCTATTCGCGGGCCCTGTTGAAATATTTTGCAGATTGTGTCACGTAATTCGCAAAAATAGCCTTCTTTTCTGGCTTTCGCAGCACTGTTTATAGCCATGCGCCAAACAGAATGTCGATGCTATATATTGCATCTGGTTGCTGCACAGGAAATATTCAAGTTGCATATAAACCTTTGTTTATGTGTGTTGATGCACCGTTGTGTGACAACTGCTATAAAAGGCTGATGATATTAATAAATGGCCCACAGCAGAGTGGCACGGCATCAGAGCACCGAGACACACCACAGACTCCATTAGTGGTTGAAGTTTCTGGTGATGTTGCCCTATTAAAATCACAGATTGCAGCACATGAGAGAAAACTTGACTTCATAAACGACCAAATTAAACATCCAATTTAAGAAGCATGCAGTTAAAAACCATCCGGAGACGCTGGTGTCTGTTTGCAGAGCAGGTTAAAGATTGACCACGTCTCAGTCTGTGACTCAGAAAAAGGGCAAAAATAAAGCAGACACACGATGAAACCACCTCGCCCTTTAATCATAGTGTAAGGGTAGATGGCGAATATCTTTTTTTTTTTGCATTTAAAACACTCACCCGAGATACTCACAAGATACAGAGAGGACGGTGCAGCAGAGCTTGAGCAACATGACTTCCATTTTGGGTTGGAAAATGGGGCAAACCAAACCCGATAGTGGTTAGGACAGTAAAGTACGTGGAAAAGTGCTGCTAATGGTGACAGTGGCTTGCACAGCTCTTACTCCATTATTTCCAACTGCCAGCAATCAGTGAAAGTATAGCACATGCTCATTTTTCAGTCAAAAATAGAATTCAATGATATAATATAATGCCAGTTTTGAAAATAAATAGCTTTTGCATCTAAAAGGCCTCGGCAACATGACAGTCTTTAGTCAGAATACAAGCTTTAAGGATGACCAGATGGTTCATGCAGCAGAAAATGGCAAATACAGAGAAAAGCAGCATGAGATCTTTTGTTTCCTGGTCCAAAATAAATAAGAAACTGCGAGATGTGAAACATATTTGGGACCTTAACTGTCTTTATTTGTGAAGTCATCTAGAGGGAAATGGCCAATTTCAGCAAACTGTTGTAACCGGAGGTAAGGAGAATTGGACTAACATCAATTAATAAACATATAAAATAATAAGTCTTCAGTCCTAATATTCAATAAAGAGCTATAAAGTAGGGATTAAAAAGACACACTGAAACCCCTCCCAAAAAAACTTTATACACCGGGCCCAGTATTGATCCCTGAGGAACTATCAAACAGACTTTTATTGCGTTATGTTCGGGTGTCTTCTTCAAACTCCGCTCTCTGTCCACCAGTGGCAGAAATATTGTGATGAGAAAGGACAGATGTGTCTTTGTGTCATAATCTGACTAAACAGATGGTTGTGAATGTTATATAAAATGCTTTGTTGGAAGAAAAAAAAAACCAGGTGCTTTCAAAAATTATTTGGCAGGTGATTGGATGAACCATCTGTCTATTGTTAGTCCAGAGTGGAAACACCTTTTTGTTAGAGAAAAAGCCTTCAGTGCTGTTTTTTTTGTGTTATTTAAGTGAAAAACTATATTGTAAATCCACGTGACGTGTCAGATGTGTCTTGTTGGTGTCACAGCTACGACACATCCGTAGTTCCTCCCTTTTAGGATGGTTATTGGTACAGCCCGTTGTGATTTGTACCAAATGTAAGATGTCGAGACCTTAAATCCACCCTTGTGTTCTGTTTGACGGTGATTGGATGAGTCGTCAAAAAAAGACAAGCATTTGTAATATGAACACTGAAAAAAAAGAAAAGAAAATGGTTTTCATTGTTTCATTGAAAGATCACATCCAGGGGTAAACATTCCTCTGTCAAACTCCAATGCACTTGGAAGAAATTGCCAAAATGCTAATTTCACTTTTTCCCCTCTTTCCAGCATTTTGTCATATGTGATAATGAAGCAACACCAGCGATCACACAAACATAAGACAGACCACATGTCGACACCAAATCCCTCAGATCCATATGTGTTGTTGCTGGGCAAACTCTAAAAGGCTTTAGTCTTTGTTATGGATGTGTGAGCGATAAAGACTTTGGAACATGACTTAGTCGTTTGGGTCGAGGAAAATCTGGAGTCAGTCGTTTGTTTCCTTTGCGACGATGACGGCATTCTTTTCTTATGCCCTTAACGTTTCCATTACCGAAATCACATGCTGAACATTGCAACCTCACCGTAACACATTATGTTCTTCGTTGCAACCAAGCTTGACATTAACTGCATGTTAAAGTGTTGATGGCACTTGAGCTTCACTTACATAACGATCAAGCAATTTGTCTTAGTGTCATTTGGTCTGATGTGGAATATGAAATGACCAGCCAGCATTTTCTACACTTTTCAAACAACAGGGAACAAATGTAATAAACACCGATTCCAATAAAGAGACACATTTGCAATTAATTGCTGTGATTTTACTGCTTTTTGTTTCTACATCATTTGTTCTCTGTGTTCCCAGACTTCATCCAGGATGGGAAAAGACACAGCAAGTATAGATACAAAATATGTGAAATCTATTGCTTATTACACACTCCTCCACGTACCATATTCATGGTAGCCACACGTCGTCGATTAAATCAATCCCCTGCAGATTAGGCAGCTGAACACAAGCTGGCGGAGGCAGCCAGACTGTCTATGCAAATGAGTTTTACATGAGTTCATGTTCATTTTTTTCCAGGCACTGAAAACATTGCACTTCCCTGGACTAATGTTTGCTTGGCAGAGGAAATTTCCGGTGTTGGATAAGTTGTCCTGGTGACCCTGCAGTGCACTCCTCACAGGGAGAACAGCTATGTAGCCTATGGGCTAAAATGGCTTTAACTCAAGCTTTTTGATGGACCGGTCCACTCACGGGTTACACACGTGTAAGCTAGGGCTTTGGCCTATATTGTCCTTGGTTGGTTCAAGTGGAGAATCCACATGAAAAATTCATGAGGATTTACCGCGAAGCTCAGCAGTGTTGTGGTGTTTTCTTTCTTTTTTTTTTTTCTGGGTAACATTTGGGAACAGTTAAAGCGCTCTACCCCCACTGCTTCCCAAAGCTGGAGCTGTAATAAAAGTGAGTTCAGTGTAATTTTATCCATTAGGAACCCGAGAGAGAGAGAGAGAAGAGTCTCTCCACATTTGCTATAACCTATTATTTTATCACATTTGAGAGAGGAGCTTTGCGGAAACGGTTCTGAGACCACCCTCAGAAATATGGTAGCGTTTACAGTTTTTAAAGCTATGCCGTGGAACACTTCTGACGATATATCATTTGTTGAGTAGTGTACTTACATTAGCCAAAATTCGCTTTACCGTCTCTGCTATAACTTCCAGGGAAAGCCCCCAACAAACTGTCAGAGTGAGGAAGGAAATATTTGGCATGACTAATTAGCCTGTGTGTTCTCTTTTGTTTTATCGTGTGCGTTTATATTTAAAGCCGCGTTACCATCGTGGTACAGTTCGGTTTTGGGACGGTAAAGCCCTCGGTCAGGCTTGTGTTTCGACTGAGAACAGCACCTTTACTCGGTGGTCAGCAAGATACTGGGCGACACTGAACGCGACACAGTGGACAGCAAAGGAGGACGTTCCAGCAGCTCACTACAGACTGTACCATTATTCACACAATTACAGCCGTTTTCCCACCATGTTCTTTTTTAGCTTCCAGTTGTCTGGTGAACGTAAACTCATTATTACACTGTGTTGCACAACAGTTATATGATGGATTAGGATGACAAATTAGAACAGAGGCAGAGGATAAAAACTTGTCCAAACAATCTCCCGTCCAAACGTGCCCTTAGCTCAGATTAATGACGGTCATTAATATGACGACAAAAGTGCAATTAAGTCATTTTGCAGTAATGGTACTGGAGCATAAAGGGAATACACACGGCCGTGTTATGATCCTCTTTGACACTCGTGGTGTCTCTAGAACACTCAAATGCCTCTTTTTGTTTATTATTTCGTCTCCCAGTCGTTCTTTGTCTTTGCTGTTGTGATCCTTGATTTCACCATGGCAACCAGTGACAGATCGCAACACTCAGTTCATGACATGACACATTATTCATCTGGCAAAAACAAAGATGACAAATTAGGGGGTTGTGTTTGTTCATTTTTCTGGTGAAATGCACAATTAGTTCCTCTTCTCCTTCCCCTCTTCTTTTTAATCACTGTTCTCTCCATCATCCTTCTGCTCTTTAACCTCCTTCCCAATCTCTGTCATCCCCTTCTCCCTTTTCTCCGCTTCCTTCCTCTCATTCTCCCTTTTCCTTGTGCTCTACAGCAGTTGGCTCGCATAATTACTTGTCCCCTTCTCCTTATCTCCTCACATCTTCCAGAAAACCTTTATTCCACTCTTCCAATATCCTTCATTTCTCCCCCTTTTCTGGCGAAGAAAAGGAAATGAGAAGGGGGGGGGGGGCGTTGATGAAGAAAGAAATTATGCAAAGCAAATAAATCACCAAGTGAAGTGGAAAGAGGGTGGAAAAGATGGACACACACACACACAAGATTAAAAAATGTGAACGTTAGAGTGAGAGGAAAAGTGACAGTTCCTTATATAACACTAATAAAACTGTTATTGAAGTGAGCAGTTGCCTTCAGAGCGTGGCCCGGACCAGTTTTGCAGACTTTATTGGAAAAGGGCTTCAAGCGTATGGCGCTTTGATTAAGTCGAGTTCAGGTTTATAGCCGTCGCAGACGGGACATACAGTATGGGTCCATCTGGTTTGTCTAAATATTCCGTTTTCCGGGGGCCGCGTCGGCCGTGTACATGTGTTGCTCCGATGTGTTTCCACTCTGTCATGGATTGTGGCCAGCGGGCGAAGCATGGGACGCTGACTTGAGACGCACGGGGAGTCAGACAGACCTTGACGAAGAAGCCGAAATTGAGACAGGAAATGGAAAAAACAACACACACACACACTTAACTGATGATACATGTTTGCTCCAATTTGAATCAGACGTTTTAAGATAATACAAAACATGCCCTTCCACTTCCATTCCGACAACTTTTACACTTTAAGTCTGACTCATAGATTCAAGTGTGTCTGGATTAACGTAACTCTTAATAATCCCATCACTTCTACATTACACATTGCTTTCACCACCAGACTGGAGAGACACGTTGGCTGTACATTCAAAAAGGTAAATTCGAAATATCTTGCTCTTCATCTGCTAAATATTCCTCTATGTCACTTCTCTCATGTCATTGGCCTTGACAGCTGAGGCACGGCGAGACGCGTGCAGTGTATCTAACAGGATTTAGGGAGTTGTTGTTCAAATCTGCGGCCAGGAAGTCAGTGCACCCACCAATCACAATATATTTTCCCTTTGGCGAAGGCCGTGAGTTGGAGGAAATGCAGCTTTAGCCTAATTAGAGGGAAGTGTGTGTGTGTGTGTTTACATTCCATAACGGCCTCCCTGTCTCCGAAGAGGAGAATACATTATATAGACAGTTTGATGAATGTCACGATGCCTCCGTCAGGAAATCACTGGCTTACTTTCACACCAGTGCGGCAACTCGGCCCGGGACTTAAAAAAAACTGTGCTTCAGACGGAGCTCGGATCTTTGCCAGCAAAGAGTGTTTTGATGTTATCCAGTGAGGACACTAGATCATCACAGGCGCATGAAAACGCCCATAAACTGCTTTGTCTCACAAAAGTTAATATATGTTCACACGCTTTCGCTCTAATCATTTCTTTTTATTAAAGACTTATGAAGACGTTTATATCGAGCAGAGCCGCTATGAAAATCTGCTCAAATATTGCACGGGGGTAAAAAGAATTTGACCGGCTGCTTTGAAGTGAAGCCTTTTAACAAGGTGCACGTCCTTCATCTCCCACTGCTGGCACTGCTGCAGGCCTGGTTACATGAATCACAGGCCTTCTCATCTCTGGACATAAACACACACACACACACACACACACGTTCTGCAGGCGCTGGTTTAAGTATCCAGCATGTGTTTTTGCAGATGCAGGAAGTGCTTCCACGGTTGGGGCGGGGCCAACTGTGTGTCCACAGCGTGCTGGTCAACTATGTTGTTGCATAATCTCCTCCCACATGCATTGGGACAGTTACTCTGGTGCCCTCAAGCAAGTGTTTGACAGTAAACAAGCCATTAAAGACGCTGCGGAGTGGCGTTCCTAATAAGGAGCTGCGCGTCTCGCAGTGTTGATCCAGAAGAATGACCAAGCAGACCACAGGAAGACTGTCTGCTGGCACCCACCGAGTCATCACCGAATGCCCCCCCCCACACACACACTTAGACAAGTCTATTCCTGTGAGAGCTATTTTTTCCGAGAGAGGCCGACTGTCTCACATTAACAGCAGCAAAGCGATAAGGAGTGTGGGATATACACAGATATTTTCTTTTGTCTTAAACTTGACATAATGATGTTATGATCTCCTCATTTTTGACTCATTTGTCACGGTACGATGATTAACGGCACGAACGGAACTGTGCATCCTTCGTAGGAGGAACACTTATTATGATAGAACAGCGACATTTGAATTAATCTGAAAACCTTATACCTTATATTTTTATTAATTTTTTTGTCTGTTGGCTAATTTCCTCCAAATCTTGAACCGATTTTCATGAAATTGTGGAGGGACGGAGCACGGCGTGGATCAGATTGAAGGTTCAGCCCATGGAGTGCTTTGTATACAAGGAGGAGGAGCTTAAAATCAACTTGCAGGGAGCCAGTGCAGGGCAGCTAAGACTCGACTAATATGCTCCCTCTTCCTGGTTCTGGTTAATAAACAGGCAGATATGTCATTGAGACAAGGAGCTTCCTTTTCAGAGACCACCGCTGTCCTGTGCCAGCCATGTAACTACGGCAGCCCCGAGTGGACAAACAAGCCAAAGTTGTTATAGACGGGAGGCAGTTTAAGAGTTTATTACTTTATAAAAGATGAAATTAACAGGCAATAAATAACTAGACACTTAGAATGAGACGTTTGCCACACAGACGTCATTGTGACAATCTGGCGACGGGTGACTGCAGAACTGGGAAATAAGTAGAGAGGTGCTTGATGAAGGGATTGGGAGCAGGTGTGGCTCACGCCGCAGGTGAACTGATTGTATGCAGGAGAAGGAGGAGGAGGAGTAGGCGGAGAAGAAGGCGGAGCATGACAAAGGTGTTATTTTCGCATTTTTGAAACACAACGATGGAAAGGACGGAAATAAAAGACTAATGAAAATGGTCGCCATTCACAACTGGAAGTGAATCAAATACAAAACAAACTGTCGGGCGCAACGTGCGAGAAATCAAGTCCTCCAAGTTCTTTAACAACAAACGAGAGACGTCTCAAAGGCAGATGTTGGAAGTGGACTCGGGCTATTTTGGAACTAAAAGCTGCCCTCCCCTGAGGTGGGAGCTGGACACACAAGTGCACGGTGACACCACAGAAAACATATTGGCATTTGCAAACGAGCGAGAGACTGCTTTAACTCTGATAGCCCATGAGCACAGGAATATTACAGAGGAATTTTACAAGGTTGCAGCCCTTGTGGAATTCCTCTAACCTCTTTGGAAGTCATTTGAGTGTCCTAAGAAGAACAGCTGTGCAAACCTGTGTGTTTGTGTGTGTAATGCTAAACCAATCGTAGGCTTGTGGCTCCTTTGAGATTCAGTTCTTTTGCTCACAAACTCTTTCTGTCTCTTTCTCTCCTCACACTCTCACTGCAATCCAGCTGAGTGGGTGAAAATCAAGGGAGTGAGTGAGTGAGTGAGAGAGAGAGAGAGGGAGGGAGTGAGAGAGAGAGAGAGAGGCTGGAGAAGCAACCAGTCATTTGTGCCTCACTCCAGGCTCTAAGTTTACAGGCAGCCAGGCAGGATTTTCTTGGCTTGGACGCAGCGCCCATGACAGGATTAGGAGCTGGGGACGCGGGACCAACCGGAGATCTGCAGGTCGTAGTGGAGGACCCCGAGCCAGACTCTCTCTCTGCACAGGTAGGACTGGGATCATAAAACATTGTTCCTCTCTCAGATCCATGATTCTGCAAGAGATTAAGCTGCAGCTGAAAGAAGAACTCCAATTCCCATCTGATACAGCACTCCACACGCAGGAGGAGTTGAGTTTGGCACAGGATTTTAATTCCAGGTGATAAAATCTCAAGACCCTTTAAGGCAAAGGGGGGGGGGGGGGAGCACTGCATGTAATTGTAATCTTAATGAAATGATTGTAAGGGTTTAAAATATGTAATTGAATTAGCCTCCCTTTTACTAGGAGTGTGACTCCCCTCTTTGTTTCTCATAATGCAGTCATGCTGAAAACTCACTCGTCTTTATTTTTTTTTTTTAATGACACATAATTAGAGCAACTGCAGCAAACAAAGCATCACAACACGTGTCCCGTGTCACATCTTGAATTTGCTGCTCAGAATAGGCAGAGTCGAGTAAACCACCTGCATGTTTTGGCTTATCTTTGCCAGATAAGACACAAACTTAACGTCTCCAAACAATCATTGCTTGTTGTAGAGCGTTGCCACCATGACATTGGAGCTGCATCGTCTACCAAACTCTTGGAAGGTTCAAATTAGTTGTAGTTACTAAACTTGCACTACAGTGATTACGGTGCCTTTCATGCATTTCTCATGTAACTAGCTGGTGATCTCACCGGACACTGTAACCTGAAGACACCGAACACAGCGCATAGAGCTCCGAGGAGCACTTCTGGAGGAGTGACGGGTTAATTTCACCCACTTGGACCCACTCTGTACTGTAACAAACTCAGCCGTGATGACTCATGTCCATTACAAGCTGCTATAAAAAAAAGAAGAAAAAATAAATACAGTAGGGTTTGCAGAATCCAGTGTCAGCTGCGAGATGTGGTCTGATACACACACCACACACACACACACACACACACACACATATAAAAGTGATATGGCTAAGATTACACAACACACACACACACACTGTGTGTGTATATGCAGCTTTACAAGGACTTACATGCCCTTGTGTAAGTTTTCAGCAAAATTCCAGCCCCATGCAGCGCAGAGCGGAGCACGAGCAGCGTGTGGTTTCACTCTCTCGAGCTCTGCAATGAAAGAAAAGAGGGAGGGGGAGAAGAAGAAGAAGAAGGAGAGGAAGAAGTAGGAACAAAAAAAAAAAAGCTTGACTTGCAAGTTGACTGATTGCCCGAGTCTTTCCCTGAGATTTCTGCTGTTTCAGCTTGCCACAGTTATGTTTAAGTGGAAGAGCAACAATTCACTGTGTGTATGTGTGTGTGATGAGTCTGGCGGTGGATCAAACCAATCAACATCGCTGTTTGGAAGGGGGGGGGGGTGTGTTGTGTGTTTGTGTCAGTGTTTGAGCTCTGTTAAGCATCTCATGACAGCTTTTGAACTCCCTGGTTTTAGCGAGGTCGGCTTGCAGAGACCAAGATCGAGATGTCCACCCAGAACAGAGCAGGAAAGCACAGTGGGGTTGTTGTTGTTGTTGCATGAATACGTTTTCCCCTAACTCAAGCATTGATTTATAAACCCGACACTTTTCAGCTGTGCAGTAATCCTGGGTTTGATGCTTTTACGATGGAGCGTACGGCTGAATGTTTCAGCACGTGATTAGGCACAGCCAAGAAAGCGGGAGAGACCACACCACTGCCTGATCTGAGATCTGCATGAGACAATGACCTTGTCTCAGGGCGAGCATGTTGCTATTCTTGTGGGTTTGGACTCTGGAGAAAAGGCATAAGTAGAGTTTGTTTCCCCCTTGGGTTTAATTTGTTAGAAACACACACAAAGATCACTATTTTGGTTGCTCCATATCTGACCTGGGTCATTTTTCTGTCCTTCTCACCTCTCTTTTTCTTGCAGAAATGAACATTATGTACATGTGGTTTCACTTAGGCTCCAGGGGAAGAGTAAACGCCTCGTATAGGTCTGTCTCCGTGGCTTAAGACGGAGGGTTAGCGGTTTGGATACTTATTTTTCCATCCTCTTCTCTTTACATTCTCGTCGTTTATCATTCCTTCCTTTGCCCTCTTTCCTCTCAGCTGGATGGCGAGGCTGCTACATGGTAGTAAGCCACAGACGTTGGGGCAAACACACACACAAAGGAAACTCAGCCCAAAGGAAACAAAGTGCAGGCGGCTCAGTGGGAGGTTCACTGGCAGAAAGTTCCTCCTCATTCCAGCTCTCCACTTGGTCCTTTCTGTAATTAACTGTCTGAGTTACTTTGGGCCCCGTCACACCGCTCTGTAAACATTGCGCAGTTCTGAGCGGGAGCAGACGAAAAAAAGACGCCAGGATGTGGTGCCCATGTCGTCCGTGAGAGAGATTCGAAGACAGACGCCGTCGCGGCCTTGCCACCAAAGATAGATTTGCCAAATTTTGTCAGAGATTCATTCCGAAACACAAATACAACGGAGGCACAAACCTGCAGTTGAACGCTTGCATGTGGGATCTGCTGCAGCTGTTTACCACTGTCAAACGCTAAAGACACTGTCAACTTGTGTCACGGCCGATATAAGGTCTGTCTGTGTCATTCTTGATGTCTTAGTCGGGATTATTAGATCCATGTCACAAAGTAAGACGTCTAATGCTCCTGTTTGATTGCTGAAGTCATAGAGTCTGTAGGATGGATGGAAGTCTCTTGGTCTCACGTTCTCTCTGTGGACCTTGTGTTTCTGAAAAGTTAACTCTGGAAATCTGAGCTTCAATCCACCCCCCCAATAGTCCTGTCAAGTGTTACCAGGGAAATGGAGGAACTCTGAGGGAACTTGGAGACTGTGCAGCCTCAAGGATTTGTAGGTAGGAGGCAATGACATGGATAAGATTTCTTCGAGGCAGATGTTGCTTAAGCCTCAGCCTGCAAATCAGTTTTGCAGAGCTTTATAAAGTGTTTTAGTCTGGATGCATGACCAGATGCAACCAAAATTGTCTTCTCGAGCATTTATTTCCGACGGCATCTGCACAAAATGTAAAAAGGAAACGCTCGGAGATAGAGTCCAGCAGACTCACGTGTGCCTGCAAATTTACAATCTTACATTTGGGAATATGTGCAGTTGTCTCTTCTCCTCAGTTAAATGTCTTCTCATGTGTTTGTGGATTTTACAGAAGCACATCATGTGCTGTGCCAAAACAACGCCTTTGCCAAGGGGACTTTCCCTTGAGCTGACATCATGATATTTTCTATTCTCCCCCCCCCGCAACTTTCACCTCTGACATGAATCACGATTGTGTTGATCCTGGTGTTCCTGTCCTCCTTCTGTCTTGGATAGAAAATGTTTTTTTGAATTCATAAGCTGCCTCCATCTGTATTTCTCTTTCCCACCTCCTCTTCCTGGTGTAGGTGGTAAAGAGGCCAACCAGCCTGTGTTGTCTCTGGTCTGCTGAAGCCAAATGAACCGTTTGAGCCTAGAGAGACTGTTCGGAAAAGGCAGACACACCACGAGCTGGGTGGCGGGTGTCTCCCGTGTGTGTTTTATCTCCATGAACTGTCTCGGTCGGTTGGGTTGCCTGCAGGACATGTGTCTCCCTTTGTGCTTGAAGAAATGTCCACCTCTGACCTCTGGTTCTTTGACGGAGTGGTATAATGTACTCTTAACCCCCACTGAAGTCCTCAAAGTGACCTGGCTAATTTGTATACATTCCAATTCATTGTCCGACACTCTCCAGCCGGCATTATGTCATTTTAATGCATAAGGTGTCCTAGTGTACCGCTTTAACTTCTTCTTCACTGCGCTCAGTGACGTCAACGGCGTATAAGAAGTATGTGAATCGAAAGAGTGGGTTGTTTTAAAGCTGCAGGGTACTACTTTTGGTGATTTTTGTTGTTGTCGATATGTATCTTGTATTAAGTACTTGAAAGCGATACTTGAGCAAGTATCTTACCAGAAAATGACTTTGGTAGAAGTTAAAGTCACCTTTTAGAATATTACTTACTTGAGTAAAAGTCCTTAAAGTACCTGACATGTACTGTACTTAAGTATCAAAAGTCATTTTCTGATATAAAATGTACTAAAGTATTGGTAGTAAAAGTATTGGTTGGCCGCTCAGCTGACAGCTGATAGCTGAAACCCGGCGTC
The DNA here is from genome assembly GCF_958295425.1 of Solea solea. Lineage (NCBI taxonomy): Eukaryota > Metazoa > Chordata > Actinopteri > Pleuronectiformes > Soleidae > Solea > Solea solea. Next base: position 30,438,523 of record NC_081136.1, on the reverse strand, counting down.
CAGAGTGTACAAAAGAAACCCGTAGACCAGAGCCTCAGTGTCGGACACGGTAAACAACGAGCCGCTGGTGTGTTTTAAGTCCACTTGGAGTCGAAATCTGTGGCTAACAGCTAGTGCCGCTAAAAACAACTAGCGACAACAAACATCGCGGTGTTACGTCACCAACTCAACTTTTATTTTGTAGTAACGAGTCACAAAGATGGTAAAAGTACACATTTTATTTAGGAAACGTCGTGGAGTAAAAGTAAAAGTTACAGATATGTACAGATATGTGAAAATTCTACTTAAGTACAGTAACAAAGTATTTGTACTTTGTTACATTACAACACTGACACAAGCTGTAAGGTTTACCCGGCATTTTGCAATCTTATTTGACGCCAGTTTGAATACAACGGACATTTGTTGAGATTTAAGACAAAGGCTTTTCAGTCGGCGGTGAGTTGCACGTCTACACCCTCCGACACGAAGTTCCCAAAAACTAATTCCACACAGACTTCAGCATTTATTCAGCGGTTTGTTTTGATTGAGAGCACACTGTTGCACACCACTGAACTCTTAATGTTCCCGACTTTGCTAAATTGTTTTGGTTTTAAAAGTCTAATTTGACAGATTTAAGGTAAATGACCAAGTAATGATTTTTCCCCATTTGTTCTGCATCTCAAGCCACAAGTTAACGTCTGTTCTGTACACACCGAGGGGAACTCGAGCCAGAGCACAAAAACTGGTCATTTTTCCAATTGCGGTCGGCCCTCAATAAAACACCTTAAGTGGTTTAGAAAATGGGAAATTATTGAATGTTCAGTGAGGGCTGTTAAAAAGAAAATCAGACGACCAAACAAGTGTTAACAGGGTGACCCCGAGGCATTTTAACTGCAGTGTTGTGAGCAAAGTGATAAAACTGTCAGCCGAACATATCAAAACATGACATTCAAATATGACTTGTGAGATATTTTTCAAATTTACAGGCTGGGAGACTGTTTTATTACCCCCGCAACAGAGGTTCTGTTTTCGCACATGTCTGTCTGTTGGTTAGTTTGACTGTGAGCAAGATTACAGAACAAACTATTGGATTTTAAAATGCAACAAACAAACGGCAAAGTCTGCAATGACATTCTTCGAATATTATCGGTCTATGCCATTTAAAAAAAAAAATTCATATTTTCAACTTCTAATCTTTGCATTCTAGAGTATTGTAGTTGAAATTTTGATGGTATTTCACATGGTAAAGTCTAAATATTGGTAAATATTGGACTATAAAGCTTGATTAAAAAGTTATAGCGCAAATCCAATCCGATTCAACTTTATTTATAGAGCACTTTAGACACAAACACTGAAACAAAGTGCTGTACAAGATAGCGAGCAACTGCAGGGCAAGACCAGGATTTAAAAACAAATAAAAAATCTTTCAAAAAGAATTTTAAAATACTCTAAAGTAAAAGAGTTAGGGTTAGTTCATGAGGCCAAAACGGGTGTTATGTGTTCTTTCTTACATGCTCTGGTTAAAAGACATGTTTTGAACAAGCCAGAGACGCGAGAGGAAAGAGTGGCTGTCTCCAAAATAAAGTGCACTGCAGTAATCTGAGCCAAGATGTAACATAGGCATGGATTACCGTCTCAAAGCACTGCAGTGAAAGCATAGGTTTTACCTTTTGCTAGCTGCCTTAAATGAAAAAAAGCTGGACCACTGCACCAATGTGAATTTTCACCTTCCATCTTAAAACCCAGATTTGTGGCTGTATGCTAATCACTCACTTCCGTCTTCCTGTCATTAAATCCAAAATTTTAATCGAGCACAGCAATAAACCAAAACCGTTCCACCTTACTTCAGGGTGCCACTTAGTTTGGTTTCGCTGTGTATACACAATACGTTACATTATAGGGACCGTGTTAAAATAGGCAGTAACAGTAATAGAATTTTGTAATATCTGGCTCGACTGGAGCTCTTAAAAGAGCAAATCCATAGTCTGCAGTAGCGCTAACACAGCTGTGAAGCCAGAATAGCATTCGAATTTTGCTTAGCAAGCAGATAACGAGCATGTGTAATGAGATCACCACACTTACTGGAATATTTATAGCACAACAGTTGATTACAGCTTTGAAAAGCCCAGGCGTTAGAAGCATTAGCTTCTTACGACTCACTACAGTTATTAGAAAAGTAAGTCAAAAATATTAGTGCGATGGGAATTGGTGCTGAATTAAAATTGGAAACCCATCCCAGAATTGTCTTTCAAGTCTGGACCAAGCCACTGGCAGTTCCCTCCCTGAAACCGCGCCATGAACTTCGTCAAGGCCTAACCACGGAGTCGGGACAATTTATTTTCTGACCATTATGTAATAAAATTGTTTGCATTGCTTAAAATCATACTCACATATTGGTCTTCGACCACTCATCATATGTCATACACATAACGGATAAATCAAGCTCGTTGAAGCACGTCGTCGCTGCCACATCCGTCTTTATTCTGGTTCGGGTCACCCGACAGTGGCAGCAGTAACTGGACTTTTTAGTGCCACGGAGGAAATAGCTGCCTGAAACCCAGAGTCCGTTTTTCTTTGAGTTGGCATGGACGTCACCAGCAGGAGCAGGGGGGAGGGAAATAAATAATACTAGACTTGAAGGGCTAAATTGGACTGGTATGGGCATGAGGTGAACCACTGAGTTGGGTTTGGCTGAGTGGACTTGTTTTGGTCCCAGCTGGAATGTGAGTTGGGACATTGTGGACGGACCATGGCTCTAAAAAGTGACTTTTCCTGTTCAACAGCTGTGATGTGGAAAAGATCTGAGATCGGCACCAATAACGGGTCCAAAAGGCTTGGAGATAGTTCATTAATTATAAAAGGAAAGTGGAGGAAAAGGATGAGAAGATGAGGGGAATCTTTTTTTTTTACCATCAAACTGTATCATTTTCTAATTCATATTTTTAAATGCGCTCTGTTGTTTCGTCCTTTTTCTGTGTGGTTCGCTGTGACCGATCGAAAAAGGTTGGAGCGACACGCGCTTGATATTCCAGAAGATAGTCAAATCTAAGCTATTTTTTGGAGGATGTGGTTTCGCGACTGAATATTAGATTTGCTCTCGACTCGAACGACGTCGATGACGCGGTTTACCCGCCGTGACTTTTCCCACGCCTGGACCAGACCTGCACCAGATCCAGTGACGTGTAGAGCCGGGAGTCTTGAGAGAGTGCGTCTGGATCTTCTCAAGACTTCTTTGCCCATGTTTTCCACCCCCAGTCTGGTCAGATCTGTTGTTTGGAACCACACAAGGCAGACGCCAGAACATATTTGCACTTGGAGATGAAATGCAGACTCAATCGTAGACGCGCCGGCGATCGGTAGCCGGGAAAAAACCCCGTTTCGTTGACTTTCTGTTTTGTTTTTGGAGCAGCAGCTCACTGGAGTTATATCTCGGAACTCTGATTCTCAATGTGAGACAATTCATCGTTTGGGACGTGTACGATGAGCTCAATGGACATTCTCAGCTGTTACCGCCTGTTGCTGCGCTAACGTGCCCGGTCTATTATTCACGACGGAGTGAACTACATCTGCACTGACAAGCTTGTTCCACTGTATTTAAGACTGGAAGACTGTCAGTGAGCTGCGGTTTGGTACAGTTGGAATCAGTCCGTGTGCGTATCTCTATGTGTGTGTGTGTGTGTGTTTCTTGGCTCTACCTTTTTTTCTCTCCGATCACACAAGGGATACATGACTCATTCATTTTTTTTTTCTCTTACAATTTGTGCGCACACATTTATTCCCACTATCAGTGGGAACAGGGAGAGCAGAGCAAGTAGCGATGTGGCAGAAAAAAAGAGGGGCCATTCCATTATTATTGAGCTATAAATATGATTATTTCCAGCCTTGGTGTTTTTTTAATTTAGTAGTTTCACACTCTGGCAGAACAAATGGTAAATCTTGGCTGTGATTAAGCGAGAGTGTGTGAGAGAGAGAGAGAGAGAGAATGATGCAAAAGCAGCAAGGATGGAAGGAATAGCCAGATATTGATTTCAGAGCACTGGCCACTTTATTAGGCACACTTGTTCAACTGCTTGTTTTTATTTTAAGATGTCTTTTCTTTTGGTTTTTAAGTCTCCCGATAAAAATGTTGTTGTCTCTTATGTCATTTCTGTTTCTGGCAAGTGTTTTTGCTCCACCGAGTGCCACCTGGTTAGTTTTTCCGACGATATCATTGGATAAACCGCTATATCTTTGAAGATAAGTTTGATTATGACTTGATGGAGAAGGTCTAAAAATCATCTAAACCATGCAGGGCGGGATATATTGAGAAACACTGGGTTGTAGAGGCAACAGTCGAGCCAACAGATCATACCAACAGCTGGGAAGTTAAATCCTTAAACACACTCAGGGATGCTCATCATTTCAGTGAAAAGAAAAGTTACTGAAAATCTTATAAAAGACGGGAGTGTGTGTGTGTGTGTGTCGGTATGAAATGAAATGGAAACTCATCCCGTACTTGTTGAGATATTTATATCTAGTACTTTTCCTTTCTGTTCAACATAAATGTGTCTATCTGCTGAGCTAATTTCGTAGTAGTTTCATTTGTTTTCTTCTTCTTTTTTGGCAGCGCAGCAACTCAAGTGTCATTTACGATATTTAAAAAACCTAAAAAGATAACATAGTGTGTGAGCTCGCCACTGCAGACCTTTGAAAATTCACCTCCCTCTCCCTCTTCTCTTTGTTTTCCCCCCTCTCCATCGACACAGCTGTGACCGGCCTCCCGTGTCCCATCGCGCAAATCATCCAGCAACAGTCCTTCAACGCTGACCCGATTACCAAGAGGCCTCCCTTCCTCTTCTCTTGTCTCCCACCATGCGTCTCCTCACCACCCTCCTCCTCCTGCTGCTCCTGCGGTCGGCCGAGCCCCGGAGAGGCCCTCGCTCGGGGACGGAGAGAGGCGGCGGTGGCCACGTGCGAGGCAGGGTCAGGGCGGGAGTCACGAGGCGCCAAATTCAGGAGTGTAAGGAATATATGGAGGCGGGGGAGAAGTACCTGGACTGCCAGGACAGGCAGCTGACCGCGGTGATGCAGCACTGGCCCAAAGATATTCACCACCTGCTGCTGGCGAGGAACAAGATTCAGGTGCGTACTGGCAGCGTTGCACTGGCTCAGAGGGAAATATAAAAGCCCCACCTGCTGCAGTCAGACGTAAACACCACTACCACTGATTAACCGATTCTGAGAACACGTCCAGAAGTTTTATGTAGCGGTCTCAGCGAAAGCATCTCACTCTGAAACAAAACCAGGCAGCTTGTTGATACCACGAGCATCTGTGCACCATTCGCTTGGTCCCGAGATCAAAGAGTGCTGTGAGCTATGAGTGTGTGTGCGCGTGTGTGTTTATGTGTGCGCGCGTTTCTGCACGTCCGTTTGTTTGAGTACACAGGATGTGTGTCACAGGTGCTGAGGGGGGAAATAAACGAGAGGGAGCGAGATCTCGACTCGGATGTGATCGAATCAATGAAAAAGTGTAATTAAGCTGGTTCCAGTTCAAAGAAAATAAGCGGATGATTAATGAGTGGAAGGGAATAAATGGATTTTTAGTTCTTTATTACGTGATTACTGAACGGAAGTACAGATGACATTAAATGAAGGTTTGTACTTACTAAACATACAATTATGAGGCTGCAGTCTAGACCTTTTTTGTGGATTTTTGCTTTGTTGCCTCCATTTGGTCTCCAGACATAGTACTCAGCTGTCAAGCAAAACTATCAGACCTGACCATACGCAGGCACTGCAGAGGCACTGCCTGCTGAACACCAGGGGTTTTTGGAAACTTTTCCGGACCCTTTCTTTGTGTTTTCAGGAATACTCAAACCTGTTTGCAGCTTCGTTGGCGCCTCCATCTGCCTTGACATAAAATGACACAAGATCAATCCACCCCTGTACTGTGATACCGAGAGCGAGTGGCTTGGAGCTGATAGTTGTGTGAACTCATTTAGTTTTAGACAAGTAATTATACTAAAATTTTCATTTAAAAAGTTACAATACAGCCAGGCTTCTCAGCTCTGACTATTTTTATGGAGACAGGAACAAGTAATAGTTTTTTTTGGGACTATTTTTAGGTGTGGCCCAATATACATTTGGTGCATGACTTAGGTTTTGCAGTAGCAGAAAATCTAAATATCCACAGGCATCACTATAAATGACATTCAGACAGTCATTGTCAGTGGATTTGAAAGGAAAATATTACAAGGAACAGTCAAGGATGTTGGCAAAGTATTAGCACTGAAACCAAACAAATCCTTCTTTCTATGTCTTTTTCTATTTAGGTTTTGAGGGACAACATGTTCTCACAGTTCACCCAGCTGAAGAGCCTGGACCTGCAGCAGAACGACATCTCCATGGTGGAGGACGGCGCGTTCAGCGGCCTCTCGCAGCTCACCACCCTGCTCCTGCAGCACAACAGTCTGAAAACTGCTTCCGAGGAGATCCTGCTCCCCCTGCCCCGCCTCACCTACCTCCGTCTCTATGACAACCCGTGGAGCTGCCGCTGCTCTCTGGACAGCCTGATCAGGAAGCTGCAGGTACCGAGCAACCGCAACCTGGGCAACTACGCCAAGTGTGCCGAGCCCCATTCGCTCTCGGGCCAGAAGCTGAAGAAGGTCGATGTAGACTCGCTGTGTGAGGGTGACAACCAGGTGGACCGGAGGCCGGGGGACAGGGAGGGCGGGGACCGGAGACCTCCACCATTCAAGCCAGTAAAGTCAGAGGCCACATCCATGTGTCACACCTACATGTTCCCTAAACCTCTGCTGGACTGCAGCAAAAAAGGTAAGAGAACATCAAGTCCTAAACGTTGTGGGTGATCCAGCTGTTAAAGATCCAGTGTGGAGGTTTTATCACGGCAGAAATTAAGTATTCTACCCATATTATGTTTTTATAAGGGCTGTGGTCACATTTCCACATAGGCATACATGCCTGCAGGTCTTTTCATGCATCTGTGCAATCGATTTGCATTCCACATGCTCACATTCCATTTTAGTGTTAGGGTTAGGTCAATTTCTCCCCACGAGTTTGTCCTCCCTCGCGTTTCCTTGTTTCCTTTAAGGGCCGAGTTTCACGCGTGTTGGTAGCTTTACTGGTTTGTCGAAGGCCACCGCATGTAGTTCTTGACGGGAAGGGAGGATGAGCGGAGGATTCCTTACAATCTGCAGGGTCCACCATGCGATTTCACTAGTTCATACGCACTGGACGTTGAATCTGGCAATAAAAAGACTAGCCTTTTGTTTGTAGTGACCAGGGAAGCGAGAAATCGAGTAGCCACGTCCACACAAAGGGGTCAACTTGACACAAACTGAATATAATGGCATGTTTCCACCAAGTGGAATGGTTCGGTATGTGTTTTTTTTTTCTTTCATTTCCATTAGGAATACTACCAAAATAGCTGTTCCTAACTTTTCCTTTTTTGGTACCCTTCCCTTGGGGTACCAGAGCAATGGTACGGTACGAGTGGAGCTAGACCCACGCCAGTCATCTGATTGGGCGACAGAAAAGTGTCACAACCTCGCAGCATATTCCCATACAAAGCTTGACGTCTTGTTGACAAAAACAGCCACTCATTCACTCAACGTCTATCACTTCATCCTCCACGTGAGGATTACGGGGGCACCAGTGCCAATCCCAGCTGATGGTAAAGGGCAGGGTTTGCCAGTCCAGGGCCACATATACACAACCAACAATCCACTCTCACACTCATGGTCAATTTAGAGTGTCCAATTTGCCTAATCCCTGTTCCAAACTGTACCAAACTGAACTGTACCATGAGGGAAACACACCATTAGCGATGGCAGCAACTCACACAAGGGATCAATTCACGTCCCCTGCATCAGAAACTTTTCATTTGCAGCCAAGCCCGTTTGAAAACAGTCGCTGCTGTGTCGTTAGCGGAGGCTCCGCTATACTTTTTCGATGGTTATCATGCAGTTTTCCTGGCAAACATACTGTGCCTCTTGTCTGGCAGAGGAGTATCCAGTGTACAAGGTGCATTTGTTAGGTTTGTGCAGCACTCTCCAGTTGTCTCATGTTTTGGTTTCAACCAGGCTGAGCGAGCAGAGTTGTGTTTGTTTTATCAGGTTTTTTCCACGTGGAGCATCGCGACCTATTTCGGGCAGCTGAGCCGAGCGAGCTGCATTTTCACGTGTTTGTCTTCCTGTGTGGTCTTTTTGCCGCGCTCAGCACATTTCTTTTGCAAATGCAGCAGCATTTTTTTTTCTCCCCCCCCTCAACTTGAATCATCTATTCAATAACTTCCTGCAGTTTTGTGTAGGATAGGAACAGTCACTGCGTTTGTGCCTATGTGTTTTCAATTGGAGCAGTAAGTCAGCGTAGGCAGAACGCTGCAGAAACTGGCAGACGTCTGCCAAATTTCTATTAACTCCTTCAGTTTTCACATCTGGTTCTCCCAGTGTGTTAAAATGCCACTTTGAGGTCAAATCACTCTTATGAGCTTATGCTCTTTTTTTTTTATTATGATCAACGACTCTCTCTCAGCCTTCGTCCTTTTCATCCTCACTTCTGTGTCCATTGAACTTCCTTCATTTCTGTCTTGCTCAGCGCCTCTGATGCCTCCGTCAATGAAAGATCGTCTCTGTCCGTGATTCAAATCAAAGTCAGCTCCCAGATTGGAATAAGCAGTTGAATGCGCCTATAAATGGCGAGCGACGGCAATGCCTCGCCGAGAGAAAGCCATCTTTCAAAGAGACTCGACAAGCCAAAGCCACACAAAGCAGCGTCTGTGTCATGTAAATGCTTGAGAAAGCTTTTTGCATATTTTCCTAATTATTATTATTTTTTTCCCCTCCAGCATGACTTTTGAATCGATTCTTTATCTGAACCACTACAAGGTCCCTCTGTACTTCTCTGGGTGGCTTATGTCTCCCATTCATCTCTCTGCACCACGGTAATAACTCTCTCCATCCTCCCGTCCTTCTCAACCAATCCCAGCCACGAAAGCAAATGTGTGATGTGTGGATGCTGCGTCATTTAGCACAGCTGCCGTTCGCGACGCTCGGCGGCGCGCGCGAGTTCCGTGCTTTTAATTTGGAAGGAGGACGCCAGTCGTTGTTCTCATTAACTGCAACAGCTGTCAATCATGCGTAGACCGTATAACTACATATATTATTTTAGCCTCTCTAAACACTTACAGATGTGTCATGGCCTCAAAAACACGGGGGCCAACAAATGCGATTTGATAATGAGACATTATTTGAGTCAAAGCTCTGTTAACCCTTTAACACGTAAGCCTCAAAATGTCCATATTGTGCTGATTTGAACCACAAACGGGCCAGAAAATGTCCTGTGAGTAAGTGCTTTTGCCCATTTTTTTCCAGAATAACTTGGAAAAATGTACTGCACGTTAAAAAAGCGTATTAACAATTTAAAATGAAGAAAAACACGTGTATTTGAACAGTATGAAACATATTGAGAATAAAAAAAATTTGAATCTTTGTCTCAATATCCAAAAACAGGCCAAAAAAATGTGCTAGGCTTTTTTCCCGATGGCACAGAACGTTGCGTCATTACAGTTACGCAATGTGCGCTCTGCGGTATACGCTCGGTGTTGAGGCTGCAGTCTCTCTCAGAAAAATCGGATCACCGTGGTCACAACAACAAACATGTGAAGGGTCCTTCAGACGATTTATTTACTTTTCAACCACCCAACTAAGGCCCTCTGTGTAATGTCAATGTAGTCCGCACTGTTGCTTCCAAGTTCTTACTCACCTTACACTCTTATGCTGGAAAAGTTGTGAGTATTGATTACATACAATTGAATGGGGAAGTATGTATAGAATAAACACAATATAAATGAAAAATGACAGGGGCGTGTAGACAAATACAAAAAGAGATGACAATAGTCTTAAAAGTATAAAAGTTTAGGTCTACTCTGAACGAGTGTTGGGAGGTTTTCTTATTCAGAGGGAAGCAGACGGCAGGAAAGAAACACAGAGCAGAGTGGAAACATGCTCTGATCTCTCGGTCTGTGAACCCTATATTTTCCTCTTGTTGATTTTTCATTTTCTTTTCTTCTTCCACTCCATGTCTCCCTTTCATATGGTTGGGAGGACCGTTTCTTTGAGGTGAGCCACAGCAGATCTCAGGCTCCACGTTGTGCTCACTGGAGGATCAATGCTTCCCTCGGTGGTCAAAGCTCAAATATTGGAGCGCCCTGAGGCTGCTTCTCTGACTTCTCGATATATCACCGAGTTAAACGCCGAGAAGATTTTCAGGGTTTTTTTTCATAGCGATCTTCCTTTGATTTATTGGCACACGTCGCACAGCGTTGCCCAGAAACCCATCAGTATAATCCTACTTTGGCTCACTTTTAAACAAGACTGCGCTCATGAGGTAGAAAAAAAAATGTTTTATAAGTAACTCAAACCCCTTATAAATTTAAGGCCATTTGTGCAGGCTGCCAAATGTACAGTATATAGTGTTTTGGCTGCTTCCCAGACCCTCTCATGCCTTTACACATGAAGTTACATGTTGGCCAGACTCTCCGTGGAACGTCCTGGTGCACAGAAAAGTGTTAGTTAGTCATTTAAGCGGAGAAGCAGCGGGTGTAAAGAGAGTCAAAATGAAGAACAGGACACGACTGTTGACTGATAAGGAGGATTAAACTGCGGAATCTGTTCGGTCAAGTCCTGTTTATGCAGATGTTTGACTTTAGACTCACTCACTCCAAACAATGTAAGAACAAATTACAAGCTACTCAGCATGACCAATAAAACCACTTGTTAAGTCGTTGCTTCCACTAAATTTGAAAGGATGACAAAAGGTTAAAAAAAAGGTTTTTTTTTCTTCCCACCTTAGGAAAAAGAGGCTATTTCATGCAATTACTTCTTTATGTTGTTATTCATTATATTCAATATAAGTAGAGTTTTGCACAGAACATTTAAAGACTCACTCGAGAAGTTTGTGCTTTGAACTAAAAAAGATACATCTTTTGTACAATTTCCTGTGTGTATATGGTGCCATTGAAACCATGGAAACGACAAGCCTAAATTGGGATTCCATTGTCTGCAGTAACCATGGATGTACTGTATTATAAGAGCGGGATAGAGCTCCTCCCCCTTTGGCGCTGTTCATTCCTATGAAGCTATATTTATAATTTTTTTTACATTATCGTCCAAGAAAATAACGACAAAAGGCAAAAAACAAAATTCTATTGCATGTTAACCATGAATAGATTTGTTTTGTTGTTGTATCATTACTATGCCTTTTCCTCTGCTTAGTATTTTTGGTTACGATGTAAAAACAAAGATCATAATTATAAGGATCCTTTTTTTTTGACATAATTGATTATAAAATATTAAAACTCAACTCCTGCTTCAACTCTTATTAATGTGTTTATCACATGATTTTTGTTTTTGTTGCAGTACCACCAGTGGCCACTGGGAAAAGCTCTTATAATACATCCATGGTGCTAACTGTCTGCTGGTGGTATTTATGGACTGTGAGCAGAAGCAGTGAAGGCATTTCCATTATTTTTTGTTTTGTTTTGTTTCTTAAAGCAGCACAACTTAATCCCACCAGCATATCAGTGTAAGGAGTTTATGACAACTCGTGCTATTCTGGTCGTCGCAACAGTGATATCATATAAACAAAGATGTCGGCGTGTTTAGAGAACCCTCTCGCTTCTACGTCTTCTGCTACAATGATGACAGAGAGTGTACATTACGTAAAGCCCAAACAAAACCCAGAGCCAAGCACCACGGCGGCCTACTGTACCTTCTTTAGCTTAGCATTCAGTATGTTTGAGAGTATTTTAAGTTGCCCGCTTGATCCTATTTCAGTTATTTTTCATGCATTTCACTGCGGTAATTGTGAGGCATGTTAATAATGGAACCTCTGTGCCCACAAAGCTGCACATACCATCATATTTGACCAGAAACTAAGCTGTGTATGGAGGTTAACAACCGGTGCAACTGACCTACATACGGGAGGCCCAGGTTATATACATGCACGCTCTACATAAAATGCACTGCAAAAATCCCTCGACTCCTGTCAAGTGTGCTGCATGGTTTCCAAACCACAAAATCCACTGCAACGCACACACGAGCAGACCCTGAAGTAATCATGTTGGTGCTGTAAAAAAACATTAACTGCGACTCTTCTCCTCTCTGTCCAAAGATCATCAAACTTATTGCACCACCTGCTCCGAAACACATTCAGGATTAATACTCGGAAGATATACATGCCGCGCTGATGCAGCTGTATATTTGACCTTATGCAAAAATGAGAAATATTACAGTTCATACACATCACGGGTAAGATGACCAGAGGGGGATGCAGCATCTAAATCACGGAGAGGGCTTTGCTTTATGTGAACACTGCAGTGCGGGATGATCCGGGGGTCCCAGGTCGGGTGTTTTTGGCAGGTGACTAACTAAATAGCTCCCCCCCCCCCCCCCCGAGAGTGACAGATGCTGCAACCCATGCTGACATGCACACCAAAGTAATGACCTCAACAGATTGTGCAGAAACCAGGTCCAAGGCCCAGTTATGAATGGATGACTTTCACTTTTGCTGACATGTTCATCCTCCTTCACGCTCTCTCTCTCTGTACATTTCTTCGCCGTGCACTTGACACATTCAGCAGATGCTAAAGTCGGAAAGAGCCAAATTTGTTATCTCGATTTTAGGTGTAAGAGGACACTTTTCAACACAAAACGACAAGATAATAGCCCTTGTTCTTCTCTTTGGCTCGGGTTCTCTTACTTTTTCACCCACTGGAACATTCTGCAGTGCTAACTCACTGCTGCTGCTGCTGGACACACAGTGGGACATTATCCTCATTAGGCTGTAAAACCTAAAAGACCACAGATGTATCCGTGTTGGACAGAGAGGACTTGTTTTTGGTTTTTAAAAAGTTAAGAGTCTGATATGTCAAGAGGGAGCCTGGGAGTTGGAGTCTGGTGTAAGCAACCAGTGTTTTAACAGCAGTCACATTGACACCTGAGGTAGGCCCGGGATTCTCTTTTAGACCTCTGAGACGTTCTCACTGTGGAGAAAAGGACGGCTGGCTTGTAACATGCCGCGTAACAGCCTCCAAATGTGTTCCTGCCTTTGCTTAATGTCTCTGCCTGCTGCTCACTCCTCAGCCATCGCTACATCACATCGCCGAACGGCAATAATTACATTTCCTGAGCGCTCGCACTCGCCCCTGTGCGTATGCGCGTGCGCGTGCGCGTGCGCGTGCGCGCGGATTGTGTTTATCAAAGTCAGTGATGATTTACGACAACATGCCTTTTAGGATAACTGGCTGCAACATCTGTGGGCGGTTCAGTGCAAAAAAAAAAGAAAAGACTGCGACATCTGCACCATAAAAGCGCCCATGAGCATTCTTCTGCACGAATCAAAGTCATTGTAAATAAGTATACAAGTATTTTGTATTTTGTAATATACAATAAAAAGTCAACATTTCTTTGGTTTGTGCGACCACAGCGACACTCGCTTTTTGGTCACTTTTAAAAATCCAGATCGCGTCAATCGTGCTAATTCAATTATGTGAACGATAATTCATGCTCCGTTGGAAGTAGAACGGTCTGAACATGAATCCAGATCTGTTTACCGACTGTGGAGAAGCTCCCACATATCGAGATTCAAGCTTCTGCTCTTTAGTTACTGCTTGTTGGCAGCTGTGGCAGATCTGCCCCCCCCCCCCACTCCCAGCACTTGAACGTTGGGATGATACAGAGATTGCCTCAGCGTGGGACTTTGATTTAAAACTCAAGACAAGGTCAGCTATGGGGATATGTGGAGTAAATCACTGTTTCATGCATTAGAGTCTTCAAAGACACTGTTACCGGGGGGAAAATCCGGCACAGAGCGGGAAAACAGCGTTAAACACACTGTCACACTCAGGACTCCATCTTGAAAAGGTTAATATGTTGCACACAGCCCACACAACATCTTGAAAATCTATAAAGATGCAGACAGATTTGGTTCCCATCTTCCTTGAAGGCTACGCGCTCTGTTCCACGCAGTATACATTACTTCTTTCTCTTTCTGTCCACGCCCTCTCCCTCTGCAGATTTGAACCACATCCCGTCTGACCTGCCATCCGACATCGTGAAGATGGATCTGTCCGGCAACAGTATCAAACATCTCAGGCCCAAGCAGTTCCTGCTGTCCAAAGACCTCAAACTGCTCAACCTTAGCAGCAACAGTCTGCACCGTATAGACACAGGTAACGCCGCGTCCGCCGCCTTCATGTCCTCACATGCTCCTGTTGTCTTGCTTTTCATTTGACATCGTTTTCACTGCATAATAAATCAGTACCATTAAAAAAAAAAAAAAAAAAAAAAAAAGAAGTGCAGACTCATTACTCTTCTCGCACTAATGATGTTTGGGTTCATGTTTTCCTGTCCAAGAGGGAATCCTTTACAGAAAGCTTACAGATTCAGTCATTACTCTGCAACACATGTAAACAATCTCCTGTAGCTCCACCCCCCCCCCCCAGCGCATCCAAAACTATTTGGAAACTATTTGAAAACTTTTGGAACGGAGGAAACTGTGTTTCTCTGAACATTTATGATTGCCAGTGACATATTGTCTCAATCACGCTCGTTCCTTTTTATCGTGTTGCGAAATAAAAATATAGGATTTAGGAGGGTATATTTTTTTTAAGGCTTGTGTGTAAAGAAATCCAGATGAAAGCCACTTGGAATATTTATTGAAAGATTAGACACACTTTAAAAGCTCACTCTTGTGCCAGTTGTTTGTGGGTTGGGTTTTTTTAGTAGTACCAATAGTTTAAGCCTGTTACAGGAAACATACACTGTATCTGAAGTTCATTCCGCTGCATATTCCTGTAACTAATTACTTCACATTTGTGGAATTGTCTCAATGTGGGGACTCCACCTATATCTGTAACTCCAACTCAGCATAAGAATATTTCTTAATACTCCTTCTTGGTGCTTGCAAATCTTGTCTGTATTTCCTTTTGTTACTATGTAACCTCTAGTTATGATGACTTAATCCTTAATAGTCTTCATTTTTTATGGAGATTTACAGGAAAGATCGGCCCACACTGGGAGAAGCCTGGGGAGCATATTGTCTCAGTTTATCACCTCTGTGGTCACAAGTCGTGTTCGCTTCCAAGTATTTGAATGCGTGTACTGTACATTTAAGCTGGCAAAAAATGAATGAAACATTTTACGGAGCATGAAATACTTTGAAGTACAATTATTTTCAGGTACTTCCTACTGAGATATCACTGTGATTACTGCAATAAATGATTCACTTTAGCAGGTTATTAGAGCCATCGAACCAGAAGCACATTTTTATGACTTGAAATCATATAGTGGTTAACAGCTGAATATTCTGGATGTTGTTTGCTTTGGTCACAGCTGTATTGTGATTGTTGTTTTTTGTCCAGTGCATTATTACGGCCCAGAATAATAATTTCCGAGAGTACGCTATGGGATGTTCGCCCGTTCCTGCTCGTATTTTAATGTTAAACAAGAACAGTATCCATTGGAAGTGTTTAAAAAATGTTCAGTCATTATTCACCGATTGGTTCTTGCCGCATTTGTGTCCTGGAGGAACAGTATAATCACAGGACACGAGATAAAATGGGCCGTGTGCTTGAAGTTTAAATCATTGTTGGAAATGTTAAGGATAATTTAATGTTTAATGTGGAAGAAGTTTTTACTTATTTCAGTATTGAACTAAATATTCAAACAAACAGAGACACCAGCCCGTTAGCTTAGCCGAGCTTAGCTTATCGTATCTTAGCGCAGTGCAGCTCAACTTAGGTTCGCTTATTTTAGTGTAGTGCAGCTCAACTTACTGTAGGTTAACTTATTTTAGCGTAGTGCAGCTCAACTTACTGTAGGTTAACTTATTTTAGCGTAGTGCAGCTCAACTTACTGTAGGTTAACTTATTTTAGCGTAGTGCAGCTCAACTTAGTTTAGCGTAGTGCAGCTCAACTTAGGTTCGCTTATTTTAGCGTAGTGCAGCTCAACTTACTGTAGGTTAACTTATTTTAGCGTAGTGCAGCTCAATTTAGGTTAGCTTATTTTAGCGTAGTGCAGCTCAACTTAGGTTAGCCTATTTTAGAGTAGCCTAGCTTAGCTTATCGTATCTTAGTGTAGTTCAGCTCAACTTAGGTTAGCTTATTTTAGCTTAACTTGGCTCAAAAGCAGAAAAACAGCCAGATACCAACAACACAAAACACAAAAGTGTTTATTATTAACTGTTATTTTATCATTCTTTAGATATTATCAAACCTGCTTCAGAGGTACTTGAACTATTGAAGATTCAGGTGTGAGGAGGCATTTTAATGTGAGTCCAAGAGTGACAATGTGAACTTTATTCCACCAAGCATACAGTTTGGTACTAAAACAGCTACTTAAAGACATTGTTAAAGTTTTTGAGCAATATCGGAAGCTTTATTCACTCACATTTCCTTACAAAGTCCAAGTTTTCCCTTTACGAGCTTATATTTTATCCGATACAACACAAACACGATACACACAGTGATTTGTGTTCGGCCGACACATTTTTAGGACGGAGCTTATGAGTCAGTTTTCTTATTCTTTATCTCAGCAATGTCCTTTTTTTTTCTTCTTCTTACAATTGTTGCTACATTCTGCCCACTCTACTCCCACTCTCTCTTCCCTCCTGTCTTCCGCTCTTACAGATAAAAGCTTGGCTCAAGGTTAGTGGACAGTGTGAAAAACACACCACTCTGTCTCATTACTCATACTCAAACACAGACATGGATACAGTGCTTGGAAAACTTTTACAGATGCCACCAAAAGTTGTTATATTTGTTTAAATCACACATATGCATCCAAACTGGAGGTTACCAGGGTGTCCAGCTCATGTTATTTTTTACTCCCCCCCCACAGCTGCATTTGCAGGCCTGCTGTACCTCCGTGAGCTTGACCTGTCCAACAACAGCCTCCAGTACTTCCAGTACGGTGTACTAGAGGACCTCTACTTCCTACGGAAGCTCTCACTGGCCAACAACCCCTGGATCTGCGACTACAACATCCACTACCTGATGTATTGGCTGAAACACCACCCTGGCGTCGCTTTCACCGGCCTGATCTGCGCCGAGCCGCAGGAGTTCAGGGGCTGGCGCGTCGAGGACTACGTCAAGACCTACAACGGGGAGTGTCCGAAGGACAGACAAACAGGAGGGGTCGACACGGGACAGGGCGGACAGGGAGGGTCGGACAATGAAGCACAGGAAGTGGTGGTGGAGACGAGCAATGGGCAGGTTCTGCCTCGGCCCCTGAAAGAAAAGAAGCTCAACAGGTTTGAGATCATCAGGCTGAGTTAGAATGGAGGCGGATCAGTGGACTGGTGTGGTTTAGTCACTTGGTGGCCTGTGGACAGGCTGGAGTTTGGATCAACGAGATGATGTTGAAGTTGAAATGTCAGGAGCAGAGTTACAAATAGCGATAAAAATCCGTTCTTTGGGCTTTTTTGTTTTTGTTTTCTTTTAAAAGGTTTTCCTCTTTCTGTGGATCACAACAACAGAACTCATCCTGGAACATTTTCTTAAAAGATCATACGTCTGTGTTTACCTTTTCAAATACGGAAAACACTGTTTTTTTGCAGTCACATTCAGGTCGAAATAACCCGCCCAACAAAAATGTCTCTCAGTTTACCCACAGAATGAAACTGCAGGTGCTCTCTTCTCTTCTCTTTTGTCTTTCATAAAGTACTCTTTCTTAATGTATGACATTGTTTTCCTGTTTTTGGTTTCTTTTTGGAAATAAAATTGGTTTTATTTTTTCTGAAAACGACAGTTTACTACAAGTCGTTCACCTATAGCAGTGACATCTGTGCCGCCGTATATGCTGGGAAGAAGTCAGGCGTCTCGTGCGTCGTAATACATCGACTCGCTGCTTTCATAGGGACGTGAACTCGTTGTTAACGTGTGAAATCAGACCTCATAATCCAGAAATGACATGAAACGATGAGTCTGTCACTGCCAAGCTTCTGTTTTCTTTTTTTTTCTTTCTTTTCTTGATGGGAAACACAGTCTGACGAGCGTCTGTCACGCCGATGAGACGAGTTGTCCTTCTGTGGCGCTCATATTTTAGTTTCAGTTTTACGACATGGCACCCAATTTCCTGCTGTCACTGAAGAAATAAAAGCCAGTTTAGCAGAACTCACTGGCACTCCATGTGAGCGTGTAAGTGAACAGAAATAAAGTGGGTTTATAGTCAGTGATTGATCATATGCAGCTTTGCCAAGTGCTGTTTTTACTTTTGGATTAAGGCTACACCTGGATTCTGGATTGTTCCACTAATGACGACGTGGATGAAAACCAAGGCTAAAAATTATCCGTCAGTAACAAGTCCTGTTCCTTCGCTTCCAGGTTGGCGTTTCTAAATAAAACCGTCCAACTTGGCAGTGGACACAAACACAGATTAAATCCTGGATGAAAGCCTTTTTACAATCTACTTTAGTCTGGATGTTTTGTTTGCAGGAAGTGACCTTGGCATAATTCAGCCTAGAGGGTGATTTTTTTTTAAAAAATGTCTCCATCCTAAAGGGATGCACATAAACTCTGTGCAGTCCCATGTGTTTTAAATGAACTGGATCTTTACGGTTGATGGCAGTGAGCCCTCGGCCTACAGCTACAAAGTCATGCGTAAATGCACAGTGCCATCTAGTGGTCATACTTTGAAGACAAACCTGAATAAACGACAACAAATGCAGGCACTGAATGGTTTTATTGGTGGGAGCATGTTGCAGACCAGCACATTCCACCACAGTTTAACACACACACACAATTAGAGAAATATGGAAATATAGAGGTTGTATCTGTGGCTTACTTGGTCCCATAAACACTAGATTTCTGCTTGATCCTGATTTGTCATCCATGCGTCTGTGACACATGAAACCAAGTCATGTGAAGTGATCAGAAGTGACAAGGTTGCAATTTAAAGTCGTATTGGCCAAGTGAAGCACTGAGAGACATTTTGACAAAAACAACACAACATAAAACCCGTAAGGAATAACAATTTGAACGTAAATGCAGACATCCGATATGGAATTAATTGTGCTTTAGTGGAATAGGTTTGTTGAAGAGGAAGTTGGTGAACAGGTCTAGAAAAGGCTTGGGTTCTTAAATTAAAACGAAGATTTTTGTACACTAGAGTGCAGACCTGAAACCAAGTGGGTACCAGTCCCACTGCATTTGTTTTCGCACATAATATGACAAACCCAGCGAGACACAGTCGATTATCAAAGAGATCGACTCTCTGTGACTTTACGACAACACTGAATTGACTTTCTTTTTTCCCTTTGCAGCACCAGCTGAACAATTCTGTCTTTCTCGTCGCGTCAAGAAAGCAATAGCAAAGCAAATTCCATCGATCTTTCCATGAAATCGCCTAAATATCATCAAAGCGGACATTCTTTGGTTCTCGAGGGCCTCGATCGCAGTAATCCACATCATGCACGTTCATGATTTAAAAAAGGTGTCCTTCACTTGCCAGTTGCTGCATCAACAGCAGGACTTCTTCTCTGGCGGCGCATAGGTACCAACGGTGCCGTTGACCGGCCGGGAGTTGGCGCGGAGGAGAACTCGCGGTGTGTCCCCCTGCTGGACGGTGTGGCCGTTGCGATAGAGCAGCTCTTTGGCCATCATGATGAAGGCTTCCTCCACGTTCTGGCTCTCCTGGAAGATTGAAAAAAAAAACATTCACCGACTCTCAGACGTTCCTCCTCCTCCTCCTCTGCGTCTCGTACACATTGTGAACTCTCGTTACCTTTGCTGATGTTTCCAGCGCAGCTAGGATTCCCCTCTCGTTCGCCAGGTTGCACGCCTCCTCAAACAGAACCTGACGCTCCTCCTCCAGGTCACTTTTGTTACCTGGAGGAATAGTTCCACAAAGTGTACATTCAGTGTTTGCACGAGCGAATTTCACATTAGACTTTGATGTATTATTGTTGACCGTATGAAAATGGGTGCAGTGTCTGAGTCGTATTTGTGTTGGCCTTAAAAACCCCTATGGAAAGTTTTTCCTGCAGTTCTGTGCATATTTACAATCTGTGCTCAATGTATATACGTATTTGCTGTCAGCCTGTATTCTTTGTTGTCTCTGTGTTGGACTAAAGGAGCCACACCTTGACAATGAGGTTCAAAATGATCACCTGTAACTGTCATGAAAGTCTGCGAGTAATTGCTAACAACTGTGACGGGAACATTATGCCCTTTGTTTTCTTAAGATGGTAGGGAATAATTAAAATAATTCAGTTAAGGCGTTTTAATGAGCGGGCTACATAAGGATTAACAAAATAAAAGAAAAAGGTTTGCAATAGACGGTAAAACTCTTGACAGCAATTTGTCAGATATAGCATGTAGTCTTGCCGTAATGTATTGCTGTAATTGTTATTCTGAGAGTTGCCGCGTGTAACTGTCTGCATTATTCTGCCTCTGATTGGTTTTTAGGAACAGCAATAATGTTTGAATTATTTATAATGTTGGTTCCTTCAAAATGTTCTGTGAGAAAAGCGCTTTTGTCCATTTTCCCCAGAATAAATTGTATTCACAATTTAAAATGAGAAAAAAACCCACTTGTAGTTGAACATAAACACGAGATTTTGCGCGTTCAATTCAACATTTTGAACAGTGTAATACATATTTTAAATCACATTTTCTTTGTTTAAATGTCCAAAAACAGGCCAAAATCAATCACCTTAATTACCACAACTTTTCGGCTTTCAGAAACAGTTGGAATTTTTTTTTTGGTCTTGATATAAAAAAAAAATCACTTCCTGTGTGCAGCACAGTAATGTACACAATATTTAATCAGCATTGTGTCAACTTGTTTGAGTGTAATAGACATTTGTTGTTTAAAAAATGTTATGCACTACACCTTTAAATGTTCTATGTCAGCACACACACTCACACACACACACTCACTCACCTATGAGCACCAGCACCACATTGGTTGCTCCGTACAGCTCCACCTCCTTGATCCAGTGGGACACGGAGTCAAAGGTCGCGCGGCGCGTGATGTCGTAGGCGATCATGGCGCCGTGAGCGCTGCGGTAATAGCTCTGGGTGATGGTGCGAAACCTCTCCTGACCTGCTGTGTCCCACACCTGGATCTGATACAAACACACGTATACAGATGTAAAGACAGTGAATGAGCCCACACACACACACACACACACATACACACTGTGCAGAGAACTCCCCAAGCATCTGACAGACCATGTTAACATGGCAACAGCTGTCATAGCAACCAATGCCAACTCAACCCAACTGTTTTCAGTCCCACTCTAAAAGATTTTCTTCTCCGCTTTGCTATACCTGGACACACAAAATAATGTTTTTAAAGACTTTTTTTTTTTTACCTGTGGTTTATTAGTACTATCATAACTAGTCCAGTTTAATAGGGAATAGTAACCGCAGTTACTAACTAACAAAAAGGTGTCATTGACATGAAAATAAAAGAAGAAAGATGACCTTTGTGACGTGCTCTCAGTATCAGGCAGCTCAGTTTTTGCAGCCTCGGGCATGAAACACTAGTTCATCAGCTCTTTCTTTGCAGTTCATGTCAACGTTTTACTTCAACAAATTTTGCTTTGACGATATGGGCTTTTCCTCCTTTCATTTCAGCCGATGACACGATTGCGCGGAAGAGAACGCATGCCACGCATTTTCATCTCCCACTCACCAAACTGGCTCATCCACACTACAGTGCTGTCGCTGTAGGTGTGTGTGCCTGTGTGTGTGTGTGTGTGTGTGTGTGTGTGTGTGTAAAACCCTGTGGCCATGACAAATTGACAAATTCGCTTTGGAACAGAGAGAGAGAGGGAGAGAGGGAGAAACGTTCTCATCCTTCCACACCTGACACGATACAGTGACATCCTACAGTGTACACGATCACTTGATGCACGTGGAACGTCACAGAGAGCGAGAGAGACACACACAGAGTCATCGCATTGTTATTTTTAACTTCTTAAAAACTTGAGCAGAGAAACTTGAAGGACAGGTTCTTTTTGTGAGCACCTCGTCAGGGTTGTTTTGGACTCAGGTGACTCCTGTCAGCAAAAGGACAAATGTATTTTCATCTTGTTTTGATCCACATTGAACTGGTTTTTCTTTTCTTTTTTTAAATTTGACCAAAACGCCTGCCACTCTGCACCACAGGCTGTTACCGTCAGATCCAGCTGACTCCACGGCTGTCGTGATAAGTATAGGGGACGCATGTAGCTTGTGTGTTGCGGCAGAATATAATCTGTATTCCTGTATTTTATTTCCTTAAATTCACCGCACCCCCCCGGGGGACTGACTGACCTTCACCCTCTTCCCCTCGATGTCCACAGTGCGCACAGTGAAGTCCACCCCGATGGTGTTCTGCTGTCTCTCTGCGAAGACGCCCGACTTGAAATTCTGGACAACACAGGTCTTCCCCACGTTAGAGTCTCCGATCAGGATGATCTTGAACAGGAAATCAAAGGAGTCGTCGTGCTCGGGTGTTGGGGTCTGCATGGTGGAGGCGAACTGGAGGAAAACGGTGAACGTCCACTGGCTGTGTCGTCCTTTATGCTTTAAAAAGGAAGAACAATGAACTAATAAAACTCCACTTCTCTTCCTTAGTTCACATGCAGCCTGTTGAACCAGTTACAGTTTGTTTGACAACATGCAAAAATGGTCCCGTTTACAAGTTAAACAGGGCCCGGCAGTCCATCTACTGTATGTAACAGTCCTTGAGTGAAAGTCAAAAAAGGTGAGTAAGTGTCCCAGTGGTCAGTGACTGGTTCTGCATTCTGTCTCAGTTCTGCAGCTCCTGCTCAAATGTTGACCCACTAAATGACCCCACAGCAAAACAAGGCATCCTTCATGTCCCTCCAGGAGAAGTCTGCTTAGCTGGCTGCCAAAAAAAAATGGAAGAAAAAAAACAACAACCTGTATCTTCCTTTAGATAAAACAGCAATTTAAAAACAAGAAGCTTTCCTGCGCCTGCTGTCCAATCCACCTGGTGCTCACACGTGTCGCTTTATCTCCCGTCCTCTCTATTTTCTGTCCTCCTCTCATCAGCCTTTTCCTGTTCGTACTGACTTACAGCCTCCGGTCTCTCACTCCCTCCCCACAGCACCTGCGTGGTAACAAAAGAAACCCGCCCTACCTGTCTTCCAAGTGGCCCAACCCCACCAGCACAGGTGTATCTTGGGTAACGCAGTCCAACTACAGGGTGTTAAAAGTCATCGTCTGTGATATTCAGGAGCAATAAAACAGGGCACGACAAATGCAGCACAACTGATGCACAAAATAATAAGCAACCGTCAAAGTTGCGTAGCTTCCTCTCAGTTTATTTGAAATGAGGAAGACAGCAGTGGCTTCCTATCAGGGGCTGAATGAGTCGTCTGTGAATTTATCACAAATGGAGTGGAGTAACGTGAAAGAACGAGACATATTTTCCTCAGAAAAGACCATAAAAAACAGCGTTACATTTAAGGGCTAGTGTGTAAAATCTAGGCAGGTTTATCAGCAGATATTAAACATATTCCTCATTCAAATGAATAGTTATTTCTTTTCCTGGTATATGAAGACCACTATAGTTTTTAGCTGATAAATACCATTAAATGGTAAACATAAGCATAATATTGTTGAAATTGACATTATATTATAAAAATGTGCATGACAACTTACAGATCACAGTAGATCTACAAAGGCTCAAACATCTAGAACTGAAAAATGTAGTATTTTAATCTAATCATAATGTGAACATTTCAACAAATTCATCCTGCAGGCTAGATTAGACCCTCTGGTGGGCCGGTTCTGGCTTGCGGGCCATACGTTTGACACCCCTGGACTAGAGGTTTGATTCACTTAGATCAGGAGATTCAAACTGAAACGACCTTGGGGCCAATAAGTGTCCAGAAAAACATAGATATATACATAATACATAAAGGTGTGATTCATATAACCTTAGGTATTATTATTATTATTATGTAATAAAAATATTGATCACTGTTCATGACAATAGCTAACAATCAAATTTAGCATTATATTCTATCTAAAAATTTAGCTACAGGTCGTGGGTCAGTTGTCATTATGACTTGATATTAAGGGGCCGCATAAAATCGAGTGGGGGGCCACAAGTTTGGGCCCTCTGACGTAGAATAAAAACATTTTGTTATGAATTAAAATACAACCTTTCGAAATTGCCAGCAGAGAAACCCAAAAACCTTCCCTACAACTTTTAAAAATCTACTTTTAGTTTACTTTGTAAACACACAATTGAGTTTCAGTTAGGTATCTGGCTTTTTTTAGCTGTAGTTTTTGTTTGTATTTCAGTTCAAGAAAATTATATAGTTTTCGTTATTTTGCTTTAACTATAATAACCTTGCCTGTGACCTCTGTCCATAACGGACACAACCACAGCACCATGGGTTGGACGCTGTGATTTCCTACTGCACGTGAAGGCAGCAGCACAGGCTCCTGGATGTGGGCGGAGTCGGCCGTCCCGCAGGTCGCAGGCGTTACTTGTGTGTGTGTGTCGCTGTACTACATCACAGTGACGTCCTGTGCGGTCATTCACGCCACAGAAGCCCTAACTGTTAAAATCCAACAATCAGCTGTGATCACACCCGCTGTATGTGACAGCTTTTAGGCTGAGCGAGAGAGAGAGACACGGGAGAAGAGAAGAGAAACGGCATCATCACCACCACCATCATCATCTTCACCATCATCATGCAGCGGAGCAGTGCAGTGGTGGTGGTGGCGGATAAAACCACCATGAAAAGGCCGTTTATCTTTGCAAACGCTATGCATATGGTGAGTGGAACGCCGCCTGCTCTCCGTGTGGAGGCAGCAGGAGCCACGAGGCTTTATTGATTTATATGAATCATCTTTGTTTGCATGACTGCTGTTGTTTGTTTTGACCTAAATCACGAGTCAGTCTATAAATATCCCCCAAACAGCAGGAACAACTGTGTGTGTGTGTGTGTGTGTGTGTCACAGAGATGCTGCAGCGATGACTCCATTCCATCACAGGGACGTGCAGCAGTGCAACGTCTGCACCACATTTAAATGACCAAAGGTTATGAAGAAAACCACAACCAATACAAAAAGTCATTTATATAAATGAACAACAGTCACTTAAATCACATTTATATAAATAATATAATTATAATTTTGGGGAGTTTGCAGTAAATCCCTGTGTGTTTGGATGCTTTAAACATAAATACATGTATCAGCTGCTGCTTATGAGTGACAATGAAAAGGCAACACAAAGTTAATTGTTTTTAAAAAAGTTGAATTAAAATTTTTGAACTGCAACTAACGATTATTTTCTTAGTCGATTATTTTCCACAATTAATCGAGTAATGGTTTGGTCCATAAAATGTCAGAAAATGCTGAAAAATCTTGATCAGTGTTTGTCAAACCCGCAAATGATGATGTTCTTGAATGTCTTGTTTTGTCCATAAACCAAAATGAACCCAGAAAATATCACATTTAAAAAGCTAAAACTGTCTTGAGATCTTGTTTTAATTATGTAAAAAAGCTTCAAAACGATGAATCGATTATCAAAATAGTTGACAATTGATTTAGTAATCAATTAATAATCGAGTAATTGTTTCAACTCTATATCAAAAGTGAAAGATTTTCAAGTCGATGTTCACGATTACCGTGATAAATATTTGGGGAAACCAAAGTTGTGGTTTTAATCATCTTGTGCCCAGAAAACAACAAGTCGTCCAGATGTGTCAAATTCAAATGATCTGTGATGTAACAGTGTTTTGTTTATGTGACCATATTTATTTCTTTTATTACTATTTACTATTATTTATTACTATGCAGAATGTCTTTAACCTTGTTTTATTTTGCATATTTCACTTGCAGTGTCCATACTTCTATTGTAAACTTCACTGTTGACCGTGTACAATACAGTACATACTCTTTTATTAATGTGTTAGTCTCATTGTGGTCCTGTGGTGTCTGACATTCATATACATGTTTCATTGTGAGATAAGATACAAAACACTATTTTTGTACAGTATAGTACAATTTCTTTTCAGGAAAAACTGCTTCCACTGGCTAAAGTCAAGTATTTTGTGAAACTTTACTTTATTTCTCTCCCCAAAAGGCGCTGTGCTCCTTCATGCTGACGATGACGGTCGCTTGGCACCGAGACCTGGTACAAACTGGCAAAGTAAGACCATCTTCAGATGTTCTTCTCCTTCTTCTGACTGGATGAAAACTATTCTCCGTTGCATATACTGTTATTTACTTGAGACAGAAATAACTCTGTCGAGTCAGATTTTTAAAAGGTGCAAAAACAATAGCTGCAGTACCCAAGTGCAGCTATAGAATTATTAATGTTTCCTCGCCCATCAATACTGCCTGAACACACTTCAGCATCTTTTTTTTTTTAATGTTGTTATTACTATGGAGGAGCAGAGTTCAAGCCCTCACGTCCACAAGCATCTGCCTATTTAAGTGTCCTTGAGCCAGACAGTGAATTATCTCCACATGCTGCACAGGGTACTGCTCTGTAGCAAACCCTGACCTCTGACACCTTTTGAAGCAGTGCTGTGTCAGCAGTTCATCCGTGACAACAAAATAATGGGTTTAAAGTAAAGTTTATTTGAGTAGAACCAAATGCCTGTTGGAATAAAAATTTATTTATTTTTTTTTTTTTGGGGGGGGGGGGGGAAAGAACCATAAGTGTGTTTTAGGGGGAGCATTCCATAACCTGATGTACAGCTGAATGTCATCCGCATAGACGCGGGATGAAATGCCACTGTAACAGCTAATAATCTGTCAAAGAGGCATCATATATAATGAAAATAAATCGGGACCAAAGTAGAGCCCTGGGGGACACCCCATGCCAGCAACAGAGAAAATTCTACCAGTAAGATAAAAACAATCAGGTCAAAGGCAGGTCAAGTAAAACAAATGCAGACAAACATTTCCCATTATCAGCAGCCTTCATTGTGTCGTTTTTGTTTAATGAATTTACAAAAACCAGAATATAGAGAGTAATATGTGCTGTGAGTTTCTAAAACAGACGCGACCTGTGTTAGCAGTTTGGACACAAAAGGCAGCTTGGAAATAGGGATGGGATCTAAATCTTAACACACACACCTGAACAATAATTATTGTCCCCTTTAACACAACTGTATTTATTTATTTTTTTTGCTCCACAGCTGGTGTCCAATGTCTCCGTGGTATTAATGTACGTCATAGAGATCGGCTGCCTGCTGCTCTCAGTGCTCGGTGTGTTTGGAGCTTGTAAAGGAAAAAGATGGTGCTTAATTCTGGTAAAAACCAAAACCTGCTCTGTGTTTTTCTGAATGTTGTGTGCGTTACTTCTGCGTCTCGTACTAATGTTGATTTGTGTGTTTGCAGTATGCAACTGGGATGGCGGCAGCCAGTCAAACAATAATCGTTAGGACGGCGCTAAGTTACCAAGAAATTTACGAGGTACGGTACTTGAATGCCCCATTTTGTTTGTTTTTTACAAACCAATTTTTGTACATTATGTCTTATTAAACCAGGGCTGTTTAAATTGCTGTTTTAACTAGTGTACGTCCATAAAAAAAGTATTCAGTGTGATTCTGTCTGTTCAGAAACGTGTGATACGTGAAGAGTCCAAGCTGCGGGCCATGATGCCGCTCACTGGAACCAGCAAAGCCAACAGGACCCTGTTGTACAGTATTCAAGAAGAAGTAAGCACTGACTGTTTTTGATAATTGCAGCTTGACGCGACTGTAAATTGACTCTGGTTGGTTTTTATAATGCAAAATACAAAGCGTACATCCCTCACTGCCTGTCTTTAAAAGTGCAGTGGAAAAATAACCACTTGTTTTCTCATATTGGAACTAATTTTCATTATGTAATTTAGTAGACACACCTGTCCACAGACACTCACTTTTACTCCTGTGTCTTAATTTGGAATGATTATAATGTGCTCACTTGTGCAGCTACGTTGTCCATTATGCATTGGGAGAAATAGAATGGAGCCACCTTTGGTCTTTAAGGCATATTGGGCCCAGTTTTTAGTATCATTTAAAGACCCAAATGGTTGATGCAACTGGTGTCTGGTGTATTTAATACCAGAGAAGCAGCAGCGTACACAGTGTTTAAGTTGCAGCAAGGTCACAGAATTAAGTATTAGTTTACATCTTGAGGATTCTCAAGAAAATATACAAGTCACATTGTGTTGCACAGGGTTATTTTCAGCTCCTACAATTGTTATAAGACAGAAAAGACACTGGAAGTAGACAACACACACTTTCACTACACTTCCCCAAAGATTGAAACCCCAAATGTGCACACACACACATCACTTTCTAGACAGGTGGCAATCAGTCCTGATTAGACACACCTGCAGTTAACATAGCCTTCAGGGTGTGGCCAAAACGGTGGGCATGTCATTTCTTAAAGAGACATGACTGTGGCAGAACTGATACAGACACAAAATCATAGGATCTCAAAAGATATGATGCATTGTTTATGTGCTAGTTTGGTATATAAGCATTTAAAAGACCCACATGGATCACGCAAATGGTGTCATAAAAGGGAAACAATACAAATGTTTGTAGTGTGACAATGTTGTAGAGAAATGGAGTGGAAACTGGCTTTGCAGACATCAAATATGGACAAAATTAATGTATCTTTATGTTTTTAAAGATCAACCAGACTTTTAAGACAACTGTAAAATAGCTGGAATAGTGACATTGATGCGACACAGAGGATGCAAACTGCTCTTAAATACCAGAGAAGCAGCAGCGTACACAGCGTTTAAGTTGCAGCAAGGTCACAGAATTAGCTGTTAGTTTAAATCTAAACATTTTCAACTGAACACTGGACACTGGAACACACACTTTCCCCAAAGACTGAAACCCCAAAAAAGCAAGCGCACACACACATCACTTTGTAGACTCAGTTGGCAATCAGTCCTGATGAGACACACCTGCCATTAATCGCCTTAAGGGTGTGGCCCAAAATGTGGGCGTGTCAGTTCTTAAGGAGACATGACTGTGGCAGGACTGATACCGACTCAAAATCATAGAATCTCAAAAGACGGGACGCATTGTTCGTGGTTAAAGACATTGTTTATGTGCTAGTTTGGTATAATGTTAGGTTTATTTATTTTGTTGGCATTTATTATACCTGGCTTCTGTGTGTGTGTCACCTCCAGTTCGAGTGCTGCGGTCTTATTGACGGCTATAAAGACTGGGGCTCTTTCATCCCGGCCTCCTGTAACTGTCAGTATCCAGGGAAATGTGTGAGTATCTCACGTTCTATGATGGTGGTGAGTCATCAGGGTCTATGCACCTGGAGTCAAATGTACACATTTATTTTGCACTTTGTGTTTTTTGTCATATTACCAGATTCGATTACGGGGCAGCGCCACACTCGGGGCTCCAAAGAATCACTATGTTTATCGAGAGGTAAAAAAATAAATAAACAAGCTTAAAAATAATCTGCTTCGTTGATTGATATTTTGCCACCACATTTAGAACAAACCTGCAATTTTTTCTTTTCCCCGCCCCCACAGCCTTGTCTGCCGATCTATGTCTCGGAGTTAAAGCTTGCATTTTCCCTGGCGATGGCGATACAGTTCGGAAGCGGAGTGTTTTGGGTAGGTTTTCTTCTGCGTTCACGTACACTGATCTGTTGCGCTCTAACCTGTGCTTGCTATTTCCTTATTTCACAGATGGTTTTACTTGTGATGAGCATCAAGCTGATGGGCCAGATCAAAAGGAAAGAGGAGTTCATGGCTCTCCTCCATTCAAACAGATATGTCCCCGGTGC
The DNA here is from genome assembly GCF_958295425.1 of Solea solea. NCBI lineage: Eukaryota > Metazoa > Chordata > Actinopteri > Pleuronectiformes > Soleidae > Solea > Solea solea. Next base: position 30,408,749 of record NC_081136.1, on the reverse strand, counting down.
CTTCTAGTAAACCTCGTACCTTTTTAATACATAAATATTTAAAATGATGATCAAGTGTACCTGTTTGAATTTGCACATGTAAACACATTATGCTGTATGCCATAACCTAGCTATATTTTGTGCTATAGCAACATGTTATGTTTTCTTTGTGTGTGTGTGTGTGTGTGTGTGTGTTAATGCATGTAATTAATGCTGAAAAATAATCGACATGCATAGATTCATTTTAAATGAATTTTTATTCGCACATGCTTTTGGCAAGGTTCTTCCAGATTAAATATATAACCAAGAATTAAAATAAATATACATATATACTTTTTGTTATTTACAGGAAGTGTAATCTGACATGATTTATCTCCCTTGCCTTCACATCTGTGACTATTAATCCAACAATCTCGGACGCTATGCACGCTAAAAAACGCGCTCGACTTCTTTTGAACAAATAGTTGCGAATATTTCTACTCGTCCAAAAGCACACTCTTTGAATTGTCAGCACTACGAGCAGTATTAATAACCTCCATGTAGCGTCTTTCTTAAACGGTGTTTACAAAGTGCTCGGAAAAAAACACACGCGATTATTTATTTACTTACCTTAACGTGGCGACGCATTTTTCTTGGGTTAATGATCAGGTTAGACGTGTAGGAATGAGTTCCCCTGAGCTCTCGCTGGCGATTCCAGAATGTCTTGATGCCTTGTTATTATGCACATTGTATACCTGAAACTTAATCACTCCATTTTGTTTTTGTTTGTTTGTTGTTTTTTTTCCTTGAAGCACATTAACGACGTACGCGACATGTCCATTCAGAGGAGACGGGGGATTCTGTTTGGTTGCACAATCGGTAGACACGGCAGTAAATCCTTAGTGAATTCTCGTCTTGAATGTGATTTTTTTTTAATTTTTTTGGCGAGGCCACTGCAGACGAGACAGGCGGTGGGGGAGTGTTTTTAGCAGAGGTCGTACTGTCCCACCTGATGCCACTCATGACATCCAAGAAGCCTTTTTCCAAGCCATCGTTCACTGCACGAGCTGCCTGCCGTTAAAATGTCTTTTTTTTTTTTTGACAAAATGTACTATCAGAGGAGTTCATCACACGAAACAGCAGGTCCGATGTCTACCTGTGCACTTTAGCCATTAATGCCTAAATTACAGTACATGTTCTGTGTAGTATGGGATTTTCATGTGTCATGTGCATTTTTTTTTTTTCCTAATCTATGGAATGGAAGTGTCATGTAAAATTTTGTAAATATCAGGAATAAACGACGCAATTCTTCTATCACTGACGTCTTTTGAGTTCATGCAGAGCATTCAAAACTTGACGCTTGACGGCCAGTATGGACACTTTATTTGAATATTTTTTTTTTTCCACCATTGTACAATAAGTGCATCAATTACATTTCTTTCTTATTTTTTAGTTAGTTCGTTAGTTAGCCAGTTACCTCGCTAGACATAGGATAATCACATATGTTAGTCACTTTTTAATTCACTGATTAAAATGACACTGAAATGTTGGAATAAAACCATGCGGACCATAAAAATACTGCATTATTGACGATCTACAAATATAAAACAAAATAAAACTTCATATGTGTGTGACGTGAAAAACAGAAGCTATAAACACACAGTGTACAGTACAAGGCGACAGTCTCAAGATATCACCAGCTTTTAGCAGTGTATATAGGTTTTAGATATGCAGTGCAGTAAATGCTGTTAAAGCTAGTCCATATAGAAGAGAGAGAGATTTTCCAGGTTCTGCAGCAACAGTGTTACCGTTACTTCAGTTTTTTCATGAACGGTAGACCACCCCTGGAGAATGTTCCTTCTCGAAGAACTTGCACAAGACGACAATGGACAACACCACCGACAGAATCTAAAAGGACAGCGAAACACACACGAGTCTGTACTCTGTGCCACAGATTTTAATCACAGAGAGCTGCAATTTCAGAACGAGACAGAAGGGGGCAGAAAAGGCAAAGCAAGCAAAGTGATGGGTTTGCGCCGCACTCTTCTTCTCATTGTCGAGAGGACAATGCACTTTCGATTCACCGCCTGAGAAGCAAATCCTAGCATTTCTTATGCAGTGTGTCAGTGAGGAGATATTTTGATCGGCTCGTTTGCAGCGATTAGGAGGTTTTTAACCATGAAAACAAGTTAATATATGTAAGTAGACCTCCATAACTAACATATATGTGTGATACAAGCATTCTATGTCGCCTTTAAAACACTCAATGTCAACATGGTTATAAATGCCCTAATTTGTATGCAAAATGTTCAATAAAAATTTGAGTGATTAAAAAAAAACACTCAATGTCACTGTTGTACATACTTTGAGGTACGAGTCTGCCTGAAAACTATAAAAGTTGAAGGGAACATACGGTGACGTACGCCGGGCAAATATTAGCATTCAAGCAGTTCAAGCTAAACAATAGGAGTACACGTGAGCCATGCAATCCTACAGAGCAACGGTACATACCCAGAGCATTGAGAGGGCAATCGTCACTCCAAGCGTGACGTTGGCATAATGCATATCTTCTTCCAGCAAGTACGGAAGACACGGCTGCGAGAGAAAAGCAGTCATCAATCCAACATTTAACTGTCACGCTTGTCACTCAAGTCAGACTTTGACACGGGTGCGTTGGTTGCATTAGCTGACTACACTCGCCAGTCACTTCATTATCTGCGCCTGTCTTCCATTTGCCTTACGGTTCTGCTGCTGACCTCGTAACAAGCCGGGCGTCTGTCACGACCTCTGGTGAGTATTCACTGAATGCAGACCAACATAATCTTTGATTAAAGTTTACACCAACGCCGGAATGTTGCCATTACCTTTTCATAAACCATAAAGACCTTGTTGTCTGGTGTTTGGAGTTCCACCTATAATGCACAGGGGGGGGGATCTTTATTTGGAACAGGTGATGCTGCAACAACATTACACCTGTAGACGAGTGTAGACCGTGTCACTCACACATGGATTAGTCACTGGATGGCCAGTGCATTCACAAGATGATGGGATTTCGTCGCCCCAGTCCATGTAGCCATGAGCTAATCCGCAGCACTGAAACTGTGACGTAGGAGAAAAATACAGTCACAGTAGAGAAGCCTTTTTCTTTTTCTTTTTATCACCGTGATTGTGAAAATTTGTGACATAGATTGATCTCTCACATGTCAGTTAGGGACACATGCATTTGTGTTATTACATGTTTTTTTTGTACCTACTTGTGCCTGTTGCTCTGAAAATTGTTCTTGAAATTCCTTACTGGTTTCAGACAGTGGACCAAGATCCTGGTAATCCTTTCTGAATTCGTTAGCCATCTGAACAGAAAGCCAAGAAAAAAAAAGATTAGAAACTAATTTTTTTTTGGTTTTTTTTTTTAAACAAATTTTGTGATTGTGATTAATAAAAGTATTTATTCAATGATCTACTGTTTCATTCAAATGTTCCCATTACTTTGTTAAAACATATATAGAGGCGATAAGAATGTGCAGTTTTTTCACCAACTACATAGACGAAAAAAAAGCATTTTGTAAAGCCTGAAAATGGGATGTCCAAATAAGGACGTGTGTGTTATTCCCCGTGCCAATTTACCAAGGAATAATTTGCTCATCTTTTTCTGGGAAAGCAGAGTTTTTTGTGGAATCATTCAGCACAATTTATGGAAAACTCCACCATTATAACTGAGCTAAACGTCAGATTGTTCCTGTAAAAAAAAAAAAGACACCTTTGTAATAGTTTGTGTAATAATACCTCAGACTTACTACCCAATGCGACGATTGAAACGAGGAACAAAATCAGGCTCATCAGGATCATTCCAGCTGTGAACTGAGACACAAAGAGGCATTAGCAAGCGAACCCTGCGAAAGGCATTTGAACGACGTCACTCACTTAAAATTACCCACCACTATTACAGCCCATTTCTTCTTTTTGCAGACACCAACCAAACCAAAGACGACCAAGACCAGCGGTATGACGAGGACGACATACACGTAATGTATGTCTTTAAGCTGTGAAGCAAGCTGAAGGAGAGGTCATGTGAGGCTTTGTAAACACTGACAAATACCGGCGCTAAATGAGCATGATCGTGACTGTGCGTGGGAATTGTATTAACGTAGGAACAGCTGGTAGATGTTACCTCTGGACTATTGACGAAGAGTCCATGAACAATCAGGACACATGCGAGCAGTAAGACATTGACGATCTGCAAAAAAAAACAGCAACATCCATGACTTTTCCAGGGAAACACAGAGCAATTTGACATGATTGATCTGAAATGGGGCTCAATAATGGGGTGTGTCTCCACCGGCTCGCCTCGGTGTGGTTACATTGTGTTTCCACTCATAGGACTTCAGGCACAAGAGTCAAGCTGAACAATGCCGATACTGCATATCAGTTAAAAAGACTTAACAATCCTAAAAATGTGTGTTAATCTCGAGGGCGATGACTCATAATCTGCAGAATGAATTCCTCGCATGCAGCGGAGTGTATTTTTGCTAGTGGAGAAGCTTGAGTCTATAGTCTTTAAATAAGACTATTTAGTATGCAGTTAAAGTCTCTGCCCACAATGGTGATGACGCCAGTTGTAAAGTTAGAACCGTGCGCAGGAGGACAGCAATAACTGTACATTGTAAGACACACTTACCAACAACAGATCAGGGACTTTTATCTTTAATACAGTATATATATATATACATACATACATATCTATATGTATATATATATACATATCTATATATGTATATATATATCTATATATATATATAGATATATATATAGAGATATGTACATATATATAATTTAATCTAATATACCCATTCCTCTACTTCTTGAGGTAAATGAAGAAAAATAAGACACTTAATGGGATGTTCTTCATCATCCAAGTATTATTTAAGCTGATTTAAATGTCTACTACACACAGATGCTGGTGCACATGCTTAAATGTACAGTATATTGGACTTAAAAGACACTTCGCTCATAAATGTATGAAGTTCAGGGGCCTCCGCTTGAGGGAATTGTCTTTATTGGGGGCCTTTTGGGATTTTCAATGATTTCCCCCCTGATCTAAAATCAGGTAAAGCTCAAGCTCAATTCAAGATCAAGTGGATCAATCTATTTGGGGACAGTGGAAGGCGTGGCCACATTCTGACTGCAGCTGCTTTACCCATATAAAGAATGTAGTATTTGACCCACCCACCAAGCGAGTGAACACAACCTCCACTGTTCCATAATACTAGTGAAGTCCAGCCCTTTTGGCCCTTTTGGCTCGGCTCTTCTTACAGCTCCCTAAACGGTTATTAACTGAGGCATGCCCTCACTGAACATTTTATTGGCACATACTTCTACCATAAAATCAATATAAATAAAAGAGGATGAACTGAACAACTGAACACAGAACCCGCACCAGGTTTTTTTATTATTGTATTTTGATTTTCATTTCAGTTAGAGCTGAAACAATTAATCGATGAATCAATTAATAATCGATTACTAAATTAATAGACAACTATTTTGATAATCGATTAATCGGTTTGAAGCCTTTTTTCATGATTAAAACAAGATTTCCGTTTGTTTAAGCTTCTTAAGGTTTTCTTATATTTTATGGACCAAACGATTAATCGAGAAAATAATCGACAGATTAATCGATTATGATTAATCTTTTAAAATAATGGCATCAGGCATGCTTTGGGCGTGTCTTTGTGGTGATATGCGGTAACTGCATAACACCACTGGGCTATAAAACCACAGTGTGGTAATAGCTCGATCTAATGTTAGCGCCGGTGCAGAAAGATGTGTGGCAGATGTCGGTTACACGACATCTGCGCAGAGCAGACACCCACACTCCAGGGGTTTATTCGTCCCGCGACTGGAAATTATACATAAAACAAAAACACACGAAAGTGAAGTTAGTTAACACGTGTTTACAGCACACGTGCAAACCAACAACTAGGCTGGTTTGTTGGTTTGCAATTCAAAACCCTTTTGACGACGTCGTCCGAAAGACGAAGAGAAAAAAACAAAACCAAGAAAAACTTACCATAATCACACTTGCCACGGCAATGAAACTCCGTTTCAAACAGATGTGCACTTTCCCCATTTTATGTTCCTGATTGAGTATACCTACGAATATTCGATCTGCAATAAAATAACTGTAAGATAGAGGGACAGTTATCTCGTAGTGTTCAAAAATAGACGTGGAAGGGAGGAGTCCTTGGGCGATGAGGTAGGTGGGTTTTATCCCGCCCTCCCTTCAGCTACTGCTGCGGTCAAGCTGCCGAGTATGACCACACTCGTTTCTCTGTTGTCAAACTATCTGACGCCGAATTCTGACGCACTCCTTACAATGGCTTTTCAGGCTGAGTTGTGAGGACGTCGACATCCGGTTTTCAAAATAAAAAAGACCGGGTGTGTCCCCGAGTGCACGTTTGAAAGCACATATCCTTTATTTGGAAAACACTGAAACGTTTCGAGACCTTATAATTGGACTTTGAACAACTGTATAAAGAGGGTTCTCTATGAGACTGACTTAAAGAGGTTGTGTTCAGGACATCTATGACCAGGGGCGTCACTAGGTTTTAAGGACAGGGGGGGCTTAGCCCCCAGGAGATGCACAGAATGTGAGCGAACGTTTAATTTCACAAACAGCTAACAAAAACTGAGAAATGGCACGTTTTGGACAGATTTAACAGAGATACTTTACTGTGCAAATGTTTTAGGCCACCATTACATTTTTAACACAGTACAACAACAAACACAGGAAGTACTGTATGTTTACAGCATTAACAACAACAACAAAAAGAAAAAAATCCACATAGTTACAGTGCCGTATTTAACCAATGCTTCTTATTCATTAAGAGCCCACATGTATTAGCCAAAACTGTATGCAAAAAAAAGAGCACTGTGTTCTCAGAAAGTACACCATTTTAAAATAACATGGCTACAATTGGCAGCTACTTGGTGGGTGGAAGCATCAAAGAATGTCGTCTGTTTTTAAGGGTGGCAAAGGCGTCTATCACTCTATTGTGATTTAGGTGCTGAAGCTCCTCTTTTTCAATTGACATGACTGCAAGACTGTGAATGCCATGACTTTCACTCACAACACAATAATTGTTTACTCCCAAATATTTTGAAGTCACACAGAATATATTTTGGGCACATATGTGACTAAAATGGTTGTAATTTTAAGCCCTGAAAAAATATAACTTAATTACATAAATTACAGTTATATTAAGGTACTCTTGAAAATATTTGGGCCAGGCTAATTTGGCTTATACATCACTCTCTTGTAGGGATGCACGATATATCGTCATTAATATTGGTATCGGCCGATGTTCGTCATTTTTTAACATATCGGCATCGGTCCAATGAGTAAAACTGCGCCGATTTTAACAACCGATGTTAATACCCGTCTATTTGCTGTTTGTGTATGTGTGTCGGGAAGGGGAGGCCATGCTGCATTTCTTTGAACATGTTACAGTGACGCAAGTGCAGCACAAGGTGTGTGTGTGTGTGTGTGTGTGTTGAGGAGAGATAATGTCAGCGGTGTGGGCGTTTTTTCAGGGTGTCGATAGAAGATACGCGAAAAGCATTATGCAACACTTGCAAAGTTGAGATAGGCCTGCAGTCATAGGCCTAATGACGCCACTGACTCTCCTAAATAAAAGCTCAAGTTAAATAAGTCTTGTATGGTGCACTTGGACTGAAATGTTTCATATTTCATATTCATATTGAGTTCCATAAAATTCCAGGACTGTCTGCATCACAAATGACTCTATCCTGTGAAATCCTTTAGACTCACCTTTCCAGTAGAGGTTTCTCCCCTCTCACTCTCTCTGCTCCTCTGCCCTGACTCCTTCAGGTCAATAGGGGTGGTGGAGTGATGATTATTATTACTACCGTATTATCATTATTATTATTATTATCCACATAATCATACGTGAATGAGCTGTTTCACGGTGTGCATCTGATGCTGGAGCTGATGCTCCAGAAGGAAGTCACCCCAAAGATAATATGAAGAGTGCACACCTAACTCTATAAACAACCAGGACCTTCACATTGCATTTCGGACTAACTAGCTAGCTTCTGTAAGTAGCAGAGTTCTTTTGGAGCTGAAATGTAACTTTTGACCGCAAACAATAAAGGTAAGACGTGCACAGAGATATACAGCACGCATCTCATGCTGCCTCCTGTACAGGGGGCTCTCGGCTACAGAGTGTGTAAGCCAGGTTTTTATTTGTCAAACAGGGAGCATTTGGCAATTACGTGGGACTTTCTGCTGTTAGCTGGGGGGCTGCAGCTAACTTATTGTTACTATCAGCAGTGATACTTACTCTCTTGAAAAAATGTCGTATATCCATTCTTGTTCACGTTCTTCTCCTAATGCTGCTCTAGTCGGTTCTGTGTGCTCCGCTCCCGGTACGCTTTAGCCCCCCTAAAATAGGCCTAATGACGCCACTGTCTATGACTACTAGCATACTGTGCATCAGACAGTTTTACTGTATGTCTTTAGAGAAATGTCAAGTTAAAAGTCCCGCACATTGGCACTTTTTCATCGAAAACACTTTAATTAAAACAAAAAATTCCATACGTTCAGGTAAAGATTGCTAAAGTTGTGTTCAGGACATCTACAGTAGCCTATGACTACTAGCCATGCTACTAGCATACTAGAAATGAGTTTTATGGAAATTTCAAGTTAAAAGTCCCATATTGGCACTTTTTAATTGAAATAATTCTCAAGTTTGAGATGTAAATCAGTTCAGGAAAAGACCGAAAGTTGTGTTCAGGACATCTATGTATGACAACTAGCATACTGTGAATCAGACTTTTACTGTACATCTTTAGAGGAAATTTCAAGTGAAAAATCCCACACATTGGCACTTTTTAATCGAAAACATTTTCAAATTTGATATGTCATTAAAACAAACATTTCCAAACGTACTTTACAGTTTTAGAGAAATGTCAAGTGAAAAGTCCCATACATACAGGACTTCTTGTCTTAATGTCCTGAAACAGCACATTAAAAGTTTTAATGAGGTGTGGAATAGAAAAGGCACTGATAAATTGCAAAGCTGTGTTGTGTTTGTATACACATACACTGTACATACAATACTATGCAAAAGTCTCAGGGCACCACCAGCTTTGTGTTACTGTATAGATAGGCTTTAGACATGAAAAATAAAAAAATGCACTGATACATTTGAGTGCAAAAGCCACAATATATACAGTGGAAGAGAGAGAAAAAAAAATACATAGCAGTGCAGCCAAAAAAGGAAAGGAAAGAAATTTTAAAAAGAAAGTTACTTCAGTTTTCTCCTGTGTGGTAGACCACTGCTGGAGCATCTTCCTTCTGGCACAACTTACACAAGATGACGATACTCAACACCACAGACAGCATCTGAAGGACAGCGAAACACACGTGATTCTTCACTTTGAGTTCATCATCGATTTACTTTTTTTGTTTAGAAGACAATTCACTTGACTGACGTGAGAGTATCAATCTGTATCCTTTTTTACATTTGCATTTTGGAAGTTGGACTCCATAAACTAAATATAAAAGTTGAAAGGAACATACAGTTACATATACTGGGCAAACATGTCATTCATGTCACTATAATGTCAGCGTTTCTGAAGTCAAGTGGTTCAGGCAGGTAGTTGGGTACATGAGCCATGCAATCCTACAGAGCAACAGTACATACCCAGAGTAACACGAATGCCATCGCTATCCCTCCAAATACAGTGACGAACCATTCATAGTCTTCCATCAAGTATGGAAGACATGGCTGCAAGAGAAAAGCAGTTTCCAATCTTACTTTGAATTGTCAAGTTTGACATTCAGTCAGACTTTGACACTAATTTGGCTGCATTGACTGTCTATACTCACTGGTCACTTTATCATGCACACAGGTCAGGACACCTATTAAAATGACCCTCAGTGTAGTTATTTGCTTCTGTCGTCCATTTGACTTAAGTTTTGATGTGAAGTTCTGCTGCTTACCATGTAACAACCTGGATTTCTGTCATGACCTCTGGAATCTACAAAGTGTTTTCCTTTCTTGTACAATTCTCTGTGGACCCTCAGGATGATTGTGCATGAAAGTCCTGGTAGATCTGCCGCCAAATTCACTTAAAACTGTAGCACGTCCGTTTAAAATATCAACAATCGTCTTAAATCATCATAGAGCTGTTTAAGCTCCACACAACTCTTTCTGAGTTTCTCCATTTAGCAGCAGCAGCAACATTGCATGAGTAAATGAGACAGGTGCGGGTTTGAATATGACTGACAACACAAAGCATGGCTCACTAAAGGTTTCAGAATTAGGTTGAATTAATTGCATTATAAATCAGTCAAACACAGTATAAGAATGTGCAATATAGAGTGTCTTATATCCTTTTTTTCAGCACAACCCAGGCAATTTTTAAACACAACTGAGCAAAAAGTACTAAAAAATTTTAAAGTTGGATTGACTTTGTGAAATTTTCACTAAGCTGAAAAAACGGTCTATTTTGTGACTTCTGCACAATTATCACTACATTATATCGCTAATAAAATAATCATCATAACATTGATTCAATAACACAAAAGACGAAAAAAACACACATTTTTAAGGCCTGAATATGTTACCTATGAACAACCCCCCAGGATGTCCATATAAGGAGTTGTGTAGGGTTAAGCTGTGTACCAAATAAAGTGATAAAGTGGCTTGTTGGTATACACCCACACACACACACACACACACACACACATATATGTATATCCCTGAATGCAGACAACCATTTTCTTCGATTAGGCAAAGATTAACACAGTTCATGCAGCAACACTGTGATGCTATCATTACCTTTTCATAAACCATTCTGACGCTGTTGGATTTGGTGTTGAGCTCCACCTATAAGACACAGGGGAATCTTTAGCTGGAACAGGTGATGCTACAACAACAACATTACATGCATGGGCAAGTGTAAACAGTGCAGCTCACACATGGATTACTAGTTGCGCTGCCAGTGCATTCGCAAGTGTCTGGGATGTCGTGGCCCCAGTCCATGTAGCCCTGAGCTAATCCACAGCATTGAAACTGTGATGTAGGAGAAAAACACAATTGATAAAGAAGCAATTTATCTCTATGTATTTCTGAAATACATTAATTTCTCACGTCAGTTCAGGACAAATGCATTTGTGTTATTAGACGTAGCCCATTTTTACCTACTTTTTTCTGTTGTTCTAATAAATTTTGTTGAAATTCCCGACTTTCAGACAGTGGTCCAACGTCCCTGTATTGATTCCCAAACTCTTCAATGAGCTGAACAACAAAACAAGTATTGTTCAAGAATCCCCACCAGACATGTTTTGGAATGATCAACACATACAGCAACTGTGGTGGGTATAATTATAAAGGCACATTGGGACAATAGAGTTTGTGATTAACTTTGTATTACCTGAGACTTACCAGCCAATACAAAGACTGCGGAAGGGAACAGAATCAGGCTCATCAGGATCATTCCAACTGTAAACTGAGACACAGAAAGGTATGAGCAACCAAATCCTGTGAAAGGCATTTCCTGTAGTCTCTAACTTAAAATGACCCACCACTATGAGAGCCCACTTCTTCTTTTTACAGACACCAAACACACCAAGGATGACCAAAACCAGAGGTGTGATGGTGAATCCAAACAGTGCACCTATGTGTTCAATCTGTGAAGAAAATTGTAGGAGATGTCCCGTTAGGCTTTGAAACACTTGAAATACTGGTGTGTACACACACTCTTAGCAAGTCCATGGTTCTGTCTGTATTTACTGCAGCATTAAGTGATTCAGTGTGACTTTTTTTTGTCAAAGCTGCAATTGGATCACTGGAAATACTGAGGTGGGTTTAAACACTTAATGTACAAAGAGGAGAAATCCTTACTGTGCTTTTTCCGAAGAAATAAAAATATTGTACAAAATTCTCTTTGTCTCTGTCGTAGCCAAGTGTTTGTTTTATTACAGTAGTAACAGATGTTACCTCTTTACCATCAGGGAGGTGTCCATTAGCAATCAGATCTCCAAACATTATGGCATTGAGGATCTGCAAAAACCAACAATACCACAACATTAATGACTTTCAGGAAAACAAACAGCAATTTAACACGATTGATCTACAATTAGGGACCACGAGGGCCAATTTTACCTTGGCTATCAACAGGATGATTGAGTATGCAGTTAAAGTGCCTGCCCACAATGGCAATATCTGACCACACCAGCTGTAAAGTCAGAGTGTGCATGAGCGCAGTACACACGGGTGTCATCAGATCGGGTATAGATAATCAGAGTTCAAAACTGTGTCATTAAAAATTCAAAATATTACATTTTAGGTGGTGCTAAAAATCTGTTATTTACAGTGAATAATACTGTAAATGAACAAATCCTGCACTTTACCTCTTTAGGTGCATTTTTGGTTTTTCATCATTCACTTAGATCAGGGGTCCGCAACCTGTGGCTCTTTGTAGCTTTGAAAAGAAAAATGTATTTTCATTTTTTTTCTGTCCAAGTGAACGCCTCTTATTTAGAGATCAAGGCTGTGTTTGTAAAGTGTTAGTAGTAACACGCCGTGCGTCACATTCAATGTCTACATCAAATGCAATATTAAAAAGCATTGACAAAGTTGTGTGTGAAATACCCATTACATTACATGTCATTAAGCAGACACTTCTATCCAAAGTAACTTACAATGGAATCAAGTACAATTAGCTAGGGGTGGAATCGAACTTGCGACCACGATGTCTTGCATACACAAGGTAGGGTCTTAACCACTGAGCCACTCCACCCCCAACTTTGTCAAGTGTAAATGAAGAAGTACACATTTGGACAGCTTATAATTTACAGTACTAGAACAAACAAAGGTACAAAAAAACAAATCACATTTATTGTGCGTTTACAGTCAAGCTTAGTTGTTGAACATGTGTGTGTGCACATTTTCCTCCGTTTGCAACATCAGTAAAACATTATGACATTTAAGCAAGTGTTGTAGAAAAGACTTACCGCAATCACATTTATCACGCCAATGAAACTCCGTTTCAAACAGATGTGCACTTTCCCCATCTTCTTTTCTTGAATGCAGAGTTAGTGGATGTAGGATTATTAAATCTGCTATAAAATCACTCCAACTGCAAACCCATGGAGAGAAGGGGAGGTTATGTCTGAGTGGTGGAGGGGAGGAGCCCAAACAAGGATGGGTGGGTTGTGTCTCCCACCCCCTCCCTTCCCTTCATCTGTTGTTTCACTGTCCGTGTAAGTGCCCTGGGCGAGATTGGGATTCTGTTTAATTCATTTTAATTTGACAGGTCTGTACGGTGGCCTAGAAGTGCAAATCACCAACACAAATAGAAAAACACAACAACATTAACTGAAACACAATGACATTAACTGCAACGGAAACGGTGCTGTCAAACAATGATCATCACTGGGCCACATAGAGACTAGAGACTAGACTAGAGACCATTCACTCTCACTCTCAGCTGTGGGACTGGCCTGTTCCCCGCAATGTTGGTGAGTTGCGGAGCTTCCTGGGCCTGGCGTCCTACTACCGGCATTTCGTCAGGGATTCATCACCATCACCAGCCCCCTGCATCAGTTGACCCAGAAAGGACAGGCATTCTAGTGGGGTGAGGACTGTGCACATGCTTTCTCCCAGCTCTGGTTGGCGCTCATCGAGGTCCCTGTATTGCTTACCCCGACTCCCAGCGACCATTCATCGTAGCATGACCAAAGCAATGACATTGTGGGGGCTCCCATGGAATGTGGGGCTGTTGACATCTTGGGCCCCTTCCCAGTCACAGAACGGGGCAACTGCTACACCCTTGTAGCTATCGATTATTTGATCAAGTGGCCTGAAGCCTATACAGTCCCTGACCAGAGCTCTGTTACCACTGCGGAATGCCTGCTTTGGAGTTCCGGTGGAGCTGCACAGCAACCAAGGGCGGAACTTCGAGGCCTAGGTGTTCAACGAGGTCTGCCAACGGCTGGGCATGAAGAAAACCCGGACAACACCCCCACAATATCTTTGTATAGTAATTTCACTGTGTTTAATAAAATTAAAATGAACTCCCCATGTTCATGTACTAGTGTTCATTAAATTATTACAATATTTAATTCATTGTGTTATTTATTTAAGCCATTTTACTCATTAACCCATCTTCCACTCGTCTCACTAAATTACATTTTTAGACATATCTCCAGTCATGAAGGTTTTCTCTGAAGCATTAAGAACTTTATTAAAGACTTTGTTGTGACTGAGATAGACATTAGTGGACAGCAGGTGAACAAAGCAATGACAGCAGCAGTTCTAGCACATACCCCAGCTAGTGCCTCTACATATAAAATGAATGAGACCACCGCTAAATGTAGACAGAACAACAACTTCTCTGTCTCAAACAGTGTGTATGTCACTGCTGATTGTGTTGCCCTGTCGAGTCCAGACAGGTTTGATTTGGGGCGTGATTTTAGGCCAGGAAAAAAGAAACAAGTATATACAGGTTTTGACTTATTTATTTATTAATTTATTAATCACATGAAAAAGTAGGAATTAAAAAAAAAAACAGACCATAAAAATGTTGCATTGCATACTGTATGTATTTGTGTGGCACTGGCACCTATGATCTTGAAATATAAAACAACAAATTAAAAGTTTTCATGAGGTGTGGAATAGAAAAGGCACTGATAAATTGCAAAAAAAACTGTGTTGTGTTTGTATATATACACATACACCGTACATACAATACTATGCAAAAGTGTCAGGGCAGCTTTGTGTTGTATATACTGTATATATAGGCTTTAGACATGACAAATAGAAAATGCACTGATACATTTGAGTGCAAAAGCCACAGTACATACAGTAGAAGAGAGGGAGAGAAAGAGACATTTTGCAGTGCAGCCAAAAAAGGAAAGTAAAGAAATGAAAAGTTAGTTTTCTTCTGCATGGTAGACCACTGCTGGAGCATCTTCCTTCTGGCACAACTTAGACAAGATGACGATACTCAACACCACAGACAGCACCTGAAGGACAGCGAAACACACGTGATTCTTGACCGACGTGGGAGTATCTATCTGTATCCTTTTTTACATTTGTATTTTGGAAGTTGGGCTCAATAAACTAAATACAAAAGTTGAAGGGAACATACAGTTACATATACTGGGCAAACATGTCATTCATGTCACTATAATGTCAGCGTTTCTAAAGTCAAGCGGTTCAAACCTAATTTTGACGACACAGGGAGGCAGGTAGTTGGGTACATGAGCCATGCAATCCTACAGAGCAACAGTACATACCCAGAGTAACGAGAGTGCCGTCATCATCGCTGCAATTCCATATGATGTCTCTTCCTTCGCTTCTTCCATCAAGTATGGAAGACATGGCTGCAAGAGAGAAGCAGTTTCCAATCTTACTTTGTATTGTCATGTTTGACATTCAGTCAGACTTTGACACTACTTTGGCTGCATTGAGTGTCTATACTCACCGGTCACTTTATCATGCACACAGGTCAGGACACCTATTAAAATGACCCTCAGTGTAGTTATTTGCTTCTGTCGTCCATTTGCCTTAAGTGTCGATGTGAAGTTCTGCTGCTTACCATGTAACAACGTGGGTTTCTGTCATGACCTCTGGAATCTACAAAGTGTTTTCCTTTCTTGTACAATTCTCTGTGGACCCTCAGGATGATTGTGCATGAAAGTCCTGGTAGATCTGCCGCCAAAGTCACTTAAAACTGTAGCACGTCCGTTTAAAGTATCAACAGTCGTCTTAAATCATCATAGCGCCGATTAAGCTCCACACAACTCTTTCTGAGTTTCTCCGTTTAGCAGCAGCAATGCAGACCATCATTTTCTTCGATTAGGCAAAGATTAACACAGTTCATGCAGCAACACTGTAATGCTATCATTACCTTTTCATAAACCATTCTGACGCTGTTGTTGGTGTAGAGCTCCACCTATAAGACACAGGGGAATCTTTAGCTGGAACAGGTGATGCTACAACAACAACAACAACATTACATCCATGGGCAAGTGTAAACAGTGCAGCTCACACATGGATTACTAGTTGCGCTGCCAGTGCAGTTGCAAGAGTCTGGGATGTCGTGGCCCCAGTCCATGTAGCCCTGAGCTAATCCACAGCATTGAAACTGCGACGTAGGAGAAAAACACAATTGATAAAGAAGCAATTTATCTCAATGTATTTCTTAAATACATTGATTTCTCACATGTCAGTTCGGGACAAATGTATTTGTGTTATTAGACGTAGCCCATTTTTACCTACTTTTATCTGTAGAGCTGAAAATGCTTGTTGAATATCCTGGCTAGTTTCAGACAGTGGTCCAATGTCCAGGTATTGATTCCCAGGCTGTTCAGCCTTCTGAACAACAAAACAAGTATTGTTCAAGAATCCCCACCAGACATGTTTTGGAATGATTAACATTGTTTCATTCAAGTTATTTATAACCTACATTTGAAAAGATGTTTATGTGCTTGAGACAAATCTTGACCATTAGTGTCACTAATAAGTGTCGGTAGATTAAAGGGTAATTATTAAAAAAAACTTAAGTGGAGAAGGAAAGAGTGGGAGTTTAACGAGGTGCTTCAAATGTTTGTGTATTAGAAGCTAACTCGCTTATGTACAAACAGCTAGACGTAAGTCTCCATGAGAAATCAACCGCCAGTTGTTTGAAAATGTCAGGAATTTTAAATGTGTCACTATTATACCTGCGAGAGGCGGAGCTAATAGTCAGCTTGTCTTTGTTCCTGTTACAAATTCGTGTGGTTTGTGGTTTTAATGACGAAAACTGTGGTGGGTATAATTATAAAGGCACATCGGGACAGTGGAGTTTGAGGTTAACGTTGTAATACCTTAGAAATAAAAGCCAATACACTGGCTGTGAAAAGGAACATAATCAGGCTCGTCAGGATCATTCCAACTGTAAACTGAGACACAAAAAGATATGAGCAACCAAATTCTGTGAAAGGCATTTCCTGTAGTCACTAACTTAAAATGACCCACCACTACGAGAGCCCACTTCTTCTTTTTGTAGACACCAAACACACCAACGATGATCAAAACCAGATTTGTCATGGTCAAGTAAAACGGAATATGCATGAGTTCAATCTGTGAAGAAAATTGAAGGAGATGTCGTGTTAGGCTTTGTAAACACTTGAAATACTGGAGCTAAATGCTCGCTCTTAGCATGTCCATGTTTCTGTCTTTATTTCCTGCAGTGCGATTGTTTTCAGTCAAAACTGCAATCGGGTCACTGGAAATACTGAGGTGGGTTTAAACACTTAACGTGCAAAGAGGAGAAATCATTATTGTGCTTTATCTGACGAAATTAAAAAATTGTACAAAATTGTCTTCGTCTCTGTCGTAGCCAAGTGTTGGGTTTTATTAAAGTAATAACAGACAACAGATGTTACCTTTGTAGCATAAGAGAGGTGTCCATTAGCAATCAGAAGTCCCACCAGTATGACATCGAGGATCTGCAAAAACCAGCGATACCACAACATTAATGACTTTCAGGAAAACAACACGACTGATCTAAAATCAGGGATCACTAAATAGCCGACTCTTGCAAGATAGATGTATACCCTTCACGGAGAAGTCCAATATCACCTTGGCATGGTCACAAATCAAAACAGACAAAACTCTGCAGAAAACTCTGTGCAGAGAAAGCCCTGAGTAAAAACAAGTAATCACTTCTAGTGTGTTAACCATGAGGTGCAGAAGTGTATGCTTTATCTGCAGAACTGAAGAAGCCTCTTGGATAAGAGGTAAAATGTTGTCAAACTTCAGCAAGTCCAGTAGCCCACAGTCAACTATTGAAGAGGATCTGGATAACTGAGAGCCTTCACAGATTCTATCTGGTGTAGGAATTGTCCCCCGAACATCACCAAATCCTAATTCAAGCTCCAGATTAATTTTATTTGGGTGCGGAGGTGGCAAAAATGGCTTTTTCCATCCTAAAAGGTTGCAGACCCCTGTTATCATATTGCATTGCTATTCCATCCCCAATTGTGGAATGTTGAAGAATGCCAGTACTTACCTCCCATATACATGTTTGCATACAATTGAGTTAAGTACATTGTGTTTGCATGCAGCAAGACAAAAGGTGATGAGATGTAAAGTCTAGCGATGCCCCTGATAGGACACATGCAGTGTATAGTAGTAACTGTAACCTTGTAAGACACCCTTAACAATATCAACCACTTTATCTTTACAATGACATTTAAGCAAGGATTGTAAAAAAGACTTACCACAATCACAGTTGTCACGCCAATGAAACTCCGTTTCAAAGGGATGGACACTTCCCCCATCTTCTTTTCTTGATTGCAGAGTTAGTGGATGTAGGATTATTAAATCTGCTATAAAATCACTCCAACTGCAAACCCATGGAGCGAAGGAGAGGTTTTGTCTGAGTGGTGGCGGGGAGGAGCCCAAACAAAGATGGGTAGGCTGTGTCTTCCGCCCCCTCCCTTCCCTTCATCTGTTGTTTCACTCTCCCTGTGTGCCCTTTAAGTTTGACCAATCCCCAACACAGATAGGAAAACACAACGACATTAACTGCAGCGGAAAAGATAGGTACATGCTGTCAAACAAGGATCATCACTGATTGGCCTTTAACTGAAGGTAAAGCGCTGGTTTCAGGGAAATTAGTTTGACATTCACCTGATATTCGCGGTCCACCTCCAACAGCGGCTCACCGTCCGCTTTACCCGCCGTTCGTGGGGGTTTAGACACTTGTTACCCAGCGTTTCATCAATGTAAAACATATTTTTTCAATCAGAGACTAGTAAACCATCCATTTGTAGGGGTAGCAGCTTGAGCAGAGAAGCCGACTTACTAACAAGCGTATAACAAAACACTCAGCAGTTATAAAGCAAACTAAACTCCATCTGTTTGATTTATCTTCTTCTACAAGATGTTAAGTGATCTTGAGTGTTGAAAGACACTCACAAATACAATGTATTATTAGCTCGCTTGGAACTTTAAGGACAGGGAAAACTATCGCTTGGACAAAAGTTCAGTCAAAAACATTTCCCACCATGACCCTACCCGGGCTCTGGGGAACCTGCACCAGGTACTATCCCTAATCCGAGTCAAGTCGAGCCGAGCCAAACTAGAACTGTATAATGGTAAAGACCCAATACACTTCATACTCTAATGCAGACAGGCACGCTTGACTGACAGTGCTGGCAAAGGAGGCAGTGGACAAGGTCAAGATAGTGTTATAAAGAACTGTTACCCGACAAAAAAAAAGGTTCACTTTCCCTTTAAGAGCAGTCACGTGACAGTCACATGGTGCGGAAGTAGTCGGGATTGTTTCGGCGTGGTTGTGTTTACATCAACAGCTCCTGGTTTACTCACCACACACAGGTTCGTTGAATAAACACCTTTTATTCCTTCATGAGACACTTTTATTCCCGTTTTAAGACAAAAATGTGCTCTGCTGTCTTTGTTGCATTAGGCACAGCGCTCGCTGTCTCCAAATGTCGAGGTACAGGTATTTAGAACGGTTCAATCACTGCAAACAGACATAAATAAGCACTATTAAAAGCAACTGTCACATTTTAAATAATGCATATATTATCTTAAAAGTGTCTCCCAGCTCTGACTATATCTAAGAGCAGTTTAAATATTCTCTGCTGCCTACTATTGGTATGTCTGTAAATCTATACTTGCATCATATTTCCCATGTCTCTTTCGACACGTTTGTATCCTTTTGTTGCCTCAAGTGTGTGAATTGTGCTGTAATACTATAAACCTGCAACTAACAATTATTTTCACCATCGCTTAATCTTGCGATTCTGGGGACATATATAGTTAGAAAACTAGTTCAAATGGTCATGCAGTATCCTAAACCTCATACTCCCAAAAACATTCACTTTTCTGGTTTCTTTGTTATGAAACAGTACAGGAAAAAAACAATTATGAAGCTTCTTATGAGAACTTGTTATTAACATATTAATAACAGATGAATCCATTAAAAAATATATATGTTCTGGTTTTATTATGTTTTCCCTCTTATGTGTGTTTCTAGTATATCTTGTTGTATGCTAATGACTAGTCTTGTTTGCCTCCAGACAAATTTCCCCAATGAGGACAACAGACATCTCTCTGTCTAATATATTGTATCATCACCTGTTCTTGGATATGTAGCCTATTGCCCTACTTTAAACACATTTCTTTTTGTTTATCCAACCTTTCAACTCTGTCCTTTTCAGGTTTGAGTGGAGGATCTGCAAAGTTCGGATTAAATGACCATGAAGCAGGACATTGATGGCGTGAACATCCCTGTATGCTTCATCTCCAGTCATGAAGGTTTTCTCGGAAGCATTAAGAACTTTATCAAAGACTTTGTTGTGACTGAGATAGACATTAGTGGACAGCAGGTGAACAAAGAGGTGACGGCAGCAGCAGCACATACCCCAGCTTGTGCCTCCACATATAAAATGAACGAGACCACTGCTAAATGTAAACAGAATAACAATTTCTCTGTCTCAGACAGTGTGTACGTGTCTGCTGATTGTGGGGTAGATGTTGCCCTGCCGAGTCCAGGCAGTTTTGATTTGGGCGTGATTTTAGGCCAGTCAGTCAGTGATGAGCTTGAACAGTTTGTGTTGACCCTCAAAGATGAAAAACCAACCCAGCAAGAGTTATCGCTGGGATCCTTTGCTGACAAACACCACAGAGCCAACGTCCACCGGGCTGTCAGACACCGTTTTCCCTTCCTCATGACTGTCACCATTCAGCCTGAGATCAGGGTGAGGGAGGACCCGGACTACAGAGAGCTGTCCCAGCTGGTCACAGAGGACGAGGCGGAGGACTTCTTCAGGTTCATAGATGCCAAAGTGCGCGGCTCATCCTACACGTTCGGCCCTGATGACGATAAGGATCACAGGACAGCAGTCCACCACTTCTTGAGCCGCAGGTTCGGGAAACTAGTGGAGACAAAAAGCTTCAGCGATGAGGGGAGTACAGCGATTTCGGTGAGGCTGAGGGAGCGAGGGAGGCCGAAAAAGAGAAGTGCAGATGAGCGAAAGGAAGAAGACGTTTACACTGGTAGGGAGTAACCATGAAACTTAAGTTATTACTTTCTCAAATAAAAGTCAAGTGTGTAAATATGTAGGAGAATGCATTGGCAACATTTGAACGTACTACCATAAGTATGTTTATAATCATTATCTTATCATCATAAGCTTTTTATATGCACTTTAGGCAAGGGGGTTGCTGTTTGGAGACGTGATTCTACACCAAACCGAACCTACAGTACAATACATAAATCTGATGCATAAAGTAACAAAAGAGGGGAAAACCACTGAGAGTAGGAAAGAGGAAGAGCGGATAATGTTGTGCAATAGTGTTTCCAGTAAACGCATTAAATTTGTTAAAATTGTTGTTGTTCTCTGTGGTATCACAATTACGCGTCATTAATTATTAAACACAAGATCTTTAATTGATCAAATTGATCAGAGAGGCGAGGTGTTTAGCAAAGTACAAGGTTTTCGAGACAACTAACAAATATCAAGTATTAAACGTGTGTCCACTATCACCAAGTCATCCAGTCTGAAAAATCAAAATACTCGGAAGGCCCCCCAGTTAGCGCGCTTATCATTAAAACACTAACTCACTCATAGGGATATGTGTTTTTGTGATTTGTGTGTCCAGCGTTCACTCTGTGTAAGGAGAACCTTGAGACTCTGGAGGCCATCAGCTACATGGCAGCAGCTCTTGGCGTCTTACCATCAGATTTCACCTATGCTGGAATCAAGGATAAGAGAGCCATCACCTACCAGTCCATGGTGGTCAAGAAGGTCTCACCACTACGGTAGGGCTCCTCTGTTTTGTTTTGTTTTTATACATTTTACAGATTTGTTTGCTTTTACGGCCACACCATTTGTATTTATTTCATCAGGTTGAATGACAAGCGAGCAGAGTTTGAGAAGAGAGGGATGCACCTGTCTCAAGTCCGCTCCGTCAGCGAGCCTTTGAGGATAGGGCGACTGCAGGGGAACCACTTTGACCTGGTGGTCCGTGACCTACGGCCTCACACGGCCAGTAGTGACACACACTTCTCGGATGCAGACAGACACACTCGACTGGCAGCACTGATAAAGGAGGCTGTGGAGAATGTGAAGGTGTGATTATTATTCTATATTTTTTTTTTATTGCACTAAAATAAACCAAACGTTTACTCAGAACGGTTTGAATTAGGGCTGACGCGAGTATTTTTGACTGAAATTGCAGTATGAGAGGGAACGGTCATTTTTACATAATTATTCCCAATTATTTTCATTTGAATAACCTATTTAAAACGATTACTGTGTGATTTCTGTGTAGATTTGTGGGAAACAAAATTCAATTTGTTGATCACATTTCGACGAATTGTTCCGCCTTTGAATAATAGTATTATTTTTAAAAACACAATTACAAAGTGCCTTTACATAGGTTAGCATCAATGTAATACCTTCAAATACAAACGTTTGTGAGTTATATTGTAAGTTTACTTTCCTGTATGTCCCTCACACTTTGTCAACTGTTAATTGCCATATTATTACCATGATAAAACGTCTATTCTATTATCATCTTTTACCATCGTTTTTATTACCATATTGTTCCTGCTCTGTAAAGTGCTACCTAAACATACTCATGGGACAGAAACAGACCGACAACACAATGGCAAAGTTGAATAGACTGCAATACTTTTTGTCGTTGCAGGCCAGAGGTTTTGTCAACTACTATGGACCACAGAGGTTTGGGAGTGGACAGAGCGTTCAGTCCGACAGAGTGGGACTGGCTTTACTCAAAGAAGACATGGTGAGTGATCAGATCGCTGGCGACGTGAATCATGCATTCACCCTCTGTCATATGTCACTCTCACATCGTACACATCTTGTGTTGCTGTGGGTCACGTGTGTTAGGTGAGTGCGGTGCGCCTCTTCTTTACTCCGGGGGAAGGTGACGATCCTCAGAGTCACGCAAAGAGACACTTCCTCCAAACAGGTAAGCAGTTTGTTTTTTTAATCCAACATTTTACACACTGCAGCTATAACACTATAGAGTGTGACTATGAGTGTCAACAGTCGCACGCTTGGATGTTTTTAAAGCCTTTTTCCGTGCTGACCGTCCGTCCTGCTACTTTGTACCAGATAACGCCAAGGAGTCTCTGGCTCTGATGCCACTGTCAAAGGCCAGAGAGCGGCTGATGCTGCGAGCCTTGAACCGCTACGGAACAAGTGCCGACGGTTGCGCCCAGGCTTGGCTCAGCCTGCCCCACAGCATGAGAGTCTTCTACCCACACGCCTACTGTAGCAGGTCAGCTGAAATTCTTTATGTATTCACCCATTTAAACCAAGTGGCGGCTGGTTTTGACATCAGCTTGTCTCAAAATGGGGACATAACAAAGATCGAGACCATTACCTCATCTGGGAAATGTTGCTTTTGAGTTATAAGGCTCCTTTTCCAATAAAGTCTTTAAAAAATTGTTTAAAATGTACAAATATACTGTAAATACAGGACATGGACAATTAACATGACAAGAGCAAGAGGATGCGATAAAGTAAACGGAGACAACATGAAAAAACAAAAAAAAGTTTTTTCATTCCATTGACACTTCCTGTGGTTTGCCTCAGAAACGTCATGAGATGCGTTTGCTTCCTGTTTTTCTGCAGTTGTGGTCTGAACTTGATGAACTAAGAAAAAAAAAATAAAACAAATCAGAAAAACAATCACTACCTACAGTAAATAAGGATTTTGGTTCAACGCATTAAGCTGAAACTAGAACTGCAGCTAACGATTAATTTGGTGTATATTATTATATGTATATTATTATTATTATTATATACAATATATCACATACATTGAGATGTTTATTTGACTGATTGTATTAGTTCATGAATAAATGAACTCATCCCCGCCCTCGGTAAGTGCTCTATTTTCTCTCCTAAGCACATAACATTCAGGACGACTCTCAGCTCTTATCGTAACTGACGACTTTGTGGTTGGCAGGGTGTGGAACGAGGCGGCGGCTCACAGGTTGGCGACACTGGGCCACAGAGCCAGGGAGGGAGACCTGGTGTGGACGCAGGCGGGCCAGAGCAAAGCAGAGGACGGCGGAGACAGTTGCTGCGCTCAGGTAGTAACAGTAGGGCCTGGAAATAAACAACACTTTACACCACAATTCAGGAAATATGTCCTCATTTGATATCGCAGTTTGGTACATACGCAAGTTTGACTAGGATCTGAATGAATGAAGGTTTGTTGGGATCTAAAGTGAATGAAACTCTTATATTTGACTGCAAGATGGCGACTGGGCCAGCTCCAACTGAAACTTGCAAATTATACTGCAATGTGAAATGTAGATTTGCCAAAACAACAACAACAACTACTACTACGATGAATAATACAACCTCTATTGAGAAAAGTATCATTCAGGGATCCGTATTGAGGTCCAAATATAGATAATGTACTAAAAGTTTTATATCAGTTCCCCGCACAGAAAATGGAACAAAGGAAAAATACTGTAGATCTTGTCTTTAATAATCATTTACGTTAAAAAATGGAAGGTTTTCACAGCAGCGTATTGAATACACACTTGTACAATGTTGTGTCGAGAATTATAAAAACCCCAAATGCATAAAATAAAACTGACGTGGTATCTCTTGGAATTGCCTTGGCTATTTTTCTCATGATGTGAAAAGTAGGTCCCCTCATGAGAGAGAGGGAGAGATTGTATTCATGAGTGGGTGACGTTCTTGTAACAAGAGGATCATTCAGACAGTTTTATAATTCAGTGGAACAGAGGAATGACAGCAGCGCTGCAAACATGTGGCCTGATTTCTATCTGTAGTGTTTCATTGTGCGCTGGAGACATGATGTTGCTTTCAGTTCTGCCCGAGTGCTAGAATTCCATGAATATGAAAAAACATGTTTTGATATGAGGTGGTTATTGTGGTTCTAACACTCTCACTTTTCACAAACTTCACATTTGTTCATAGATTTACTTTAATGCATTTTAGCGGACCTGTGGGACGTAGGGATTGTATGCTTTCAAAGCTCATTCTATTCACCTTTTCCAGATCCATGTGGTGACGGACCAAGAGGAGCAAAGGGGAGTCTATGCACTTGAACAAGTATGTACTTTGTTTTTTAAACTGTGTTAGTTTGTCCGTCTGGAGCAGCAGAACTCAAGAAAAGAGATGGATTAAGATGACGCTTTGTTATGGGCGGGGATGTAGGTTATCGCTCAAGGGAGAACTGCTTTGTGTCTGTATCCGTATAATCAAGGAAATCTGAGGAGCCTCGGTGGGGGTTTGCACTCTGTGACGTCACACGTAGAAATTTGAGGCGCCACCTGCAACCAGGACATGAACATCATGCGTTTAGAGCAGTAACTCTCTCAGAAAGAGGAAAAAACCGAAAGCCTGCGGTCCATTTTTATCATGTATGTTCTGATTTGTGTCGCTCACTGCATCACCAGGTGTTGCTGCCGATGCCAGGAAACACGGTGAAGTATCCGGAAAACGCCTTGGGGACCTGGTACCAGGAGAGACTGGCCAGAGATGGGCTGGATAACTGTCGCTTCAGAGTGGGCAGCCTCAAACTCAACATACCTGGCTGCTATCGCCCCCTGCTGGCCAAGCCGCACAGCCTCAGCCACCAGCTCCAAGGGGCGGCTTGCAGGGAGGGCGGAGGAGGCGGAGAGGTCACGGGAGAAAGGAAGCAGGACTCGCTTGCTCTCACTTTAAACTTCGACCTGGACTCTTCTTGCTATGCTACCATCTGCCTCAGAGAGATCATGAAGTGCGACCTGTAGAGGTGGAGTCTTTGTTCCTGTCGTGTTTGTGTGTCCATGTGCGGGGAAAAAGAGGCAGCTTTTTGTATCATGCCAACGTGGGTTTTTTTGTAACTCCACTTGACCCTCATGTCTAACATGTATTGGTAGTCCTTTAGTTTGTTCTTGTACTGAGCAAAACATGGTAGCTACACATAATTAAGAAAAAGAAAAAAGTAAAAAAAAAAAATCACCAAAATGTTAATGAATCTAAATGTAAGAGCATGTTAAACAGTATTTGTGTTTTGTGCCTTGAATAAACAAGTGTAAATTAAACTTTGTGTGTTTTTAACTGTGTGTGATAAGTGGTTTCGTCACCACTTGTCGCCACTAGATGGCGACACAGGATTAGAAGTAGGATCGCACATGTTCCAAGGGTCACATCATTAATCTGGCGAGTAGGTTTCCACCATTTTCCTCTTAGTCATGCTGGAATGACATGAAGCTTGATGCTCCTGCATCATGTGACGTAAAAGTGAAAGAGTCTTTCAGCTTTTCCACATACTGCACTAAAACGGAGTCATCTAAGAATGTTTAATCATATTAATTAACAAGTCACATTAAGTCCGGGATATTTTTAACGTCCATTAGAATGAGCGGAGTGAAAAGTGACAGACTGTATGAATGTTTAGTCGGAGGTTTGGTTCTGACATGCAAGTCTGTCATGGACGCGCAGCCTGTGAACTACACTGTCTGCCATAAAGACCCATTAGCAGTAATGACTTTCTTCACTTACTAAGGAATTTGGTTACAAAATGACACAGAGGGGAGGGGAGGGAGTGAAAAATTAAAAAAACGTAACATATTCCGACTGGAATATTACCCGTTTTATTGCTCCTGTTGTGCCTTAAACTTAATTACTGTTAAACTTAATTTTGCCCGATGTGATGTGACCATGTTTAATCAAATATTGAGTCGTGTGCTCGGTGAGGCCTCGCTAAATGCATTTCCACAAAGATTCTCCACATCTCTTGACGAATAACTTTCTCCGTCTCAATCTGGTGTAAGTAGTAAAAGAAAAGGTCATAGTCACAACATTTATTGGTGAAGTTGTTGAAGGTGAATATCCCCCGTGTTGGAGGACACTTCCAAACTCAAAATACATTTTAGTTTGTCCATTTCGGGCCACTGTAAATACACAGAGGTCCAAAATGGCACCCTTTTTAGAGCATGTGCAATTTTCAGTTTCTGCAACTTAAAATTTAATTTCACCTACATTCACAGGACCTTTGATTGTAGTGGTTTGATAAAAAAAGAGACAAAGACACGCACACACACACACACGCCCAGTTTTCTTTTGACCTGCCTCACCCGACTGGCAAGTGGCTCCACGGTGTTTTTAACTTTGCTGATATGGGAATTTTGAAAGCGTGCGTGCTTGTCCCTGCCTGTGAAAGAGAAAGTGAAAGAATGAGCGCATGTTTTTCTTCTCTTTTTTTTTCTCCCCCTCCCTTCTTCTCCCTTCTTTCCCGGGCCCCTGTCAGTCATGTTGCAGCAGGAGCCGCCGCTGACGGTCGACAGTCTGTGTACACAAGGTCGTCTGAGCGAGGTCGATGCAGGTTGACTAACCTCGAGCAGTACCGGTGTTACAGTGTTCCTACAACTGCCACAAATACACAGTGTATCCTCCAATTTTTGGTGTTTTCTTTGGAGTCCATTCACGCACATTGCAGGCATTTAACTTCAGTGATTCATTCAACTGTCACACTTAAGTGTCACTCGTGGAGCGGTCTTGGTGTCGGATTCTAGTGAACAAAAGGTGCATTTGTTAATAATTTGGAAATGCTTTTACCACATGCGATTCAAATTTCACGCCGACGACTCCGTCGCTCGCCAACATCGTTTCTAGGTCGCTCCCAGTGACTGTAAAACTCTCAATGTGACGAGCGCTCACACGTGTGAGCGTGGGCCGCGTGCTCATGCTTAACCTGTGACCTGTTCATTATGGGACATTGTCATTCAGCAATAAAACCATGGGACCTTTGCGCTGCCCAGAGGCTGCTCTGTCACTGTCATTTAGTGTACTCCAAGTCAGCGTCCCACATTTAAGGGATGTGGAAAAACGCATTGACCCGATCGCTGCAGCGCTGTTATTGACCAGCGGAACAGGAAGGGGAACGGCTGCGTGAAATGAGATTGATTCACGGAGGGGAGAATTGCAGCTCCTGCACATGTAGAGCAGCTGGATCCGGCAGAGTGGTGTGTACATGTTGGACTCTCATGAAGGAGGTCATGCAGCGAATGTTTGTGCATCATTTTCAAGTATTTGTATTGATGTCAGTGTTACGTTCATATTTGAAACCCAGTTAGAACACAGTATTTAGGCTGCTTTTTCCCCCCTACGACTATATTAAAACGGATATACAGAGGCTATAAGACACAATTTTTTCCAGCATGACCTATATAGACAATCGGATGAAATAGTTTTTTTCTCCATTTTCACCAACTGTATAAACACACCTGAGCAAAAAGTGGACAACATTTTTTAAAATCCAATTGAATTTGTGAAACTTAAACATTTAAAAGTTCACTATGGCTCATTTTTATGAACAAAAATTGTTTATTTTGTGACGTCTGCACAAGTATCACTACACGATATAGAATTAGTCATAACTTTGACTCAACAACACATAAAAACACACATGTGTAATGCCTGAAGATGTGACCTATTGACACACAACCCCAGGATGTCCATATAAGGAGTAGTGTGTGCACTAAGGGTTAAGGATGCTTCAAATGTTGTGTCCCGATGATTCCAGACATGAACGTCCATCCATTTTCTACCGTTTTATCATCCACATGAGGGCCGCAGCAGGTTGCCGTGTCAATCTCAGCTGACAGAGCAATAGGCGGGGTCACGCCATCACAGGGCCACATATAGAGACAAACAACCATTCACTCTCACACCTACGGTGTCCAATTGACCTGATCCCCATCTTGCATGTTTTTGGACTGTGGGAGGAGGCTGGAGAACCTGGAGAAAACCCCACACACATGCAAACTCCATGCAGACACCAACCGTGTGGCCCCCAGGCATGAACATGTAACAAGTAACAAGTTTTTGAGCCTGGAAATGACTTTTGGACTTCTCGTGGGCACTTCTCTTGGTGTTTTCACTCATACCCCAGCCCTGTTTGCAGCTGCCTCCCTTTACGAGTGCAAAGCCGCCGTCTTGGCATAAAAAAAATCACTTCTGATGTGCGGCGTGGGGGATGTCGCCCCGGCAACACTAGGCGCTAAACAACGGAGAAACAGACTAATTATTTTCATGTAATAGTTTATATTTAAATGTTACACACTCGGTTTTTAATGTCAAATACAGACTCGAACACAGCTTTTCTTTTTAAAATGAACTAAAAATGTAGGTGTCGTGAAACATCTGGGTGCTAAAATATAAAAAAAGTGGCTGTGGAGCTCTGGTCACCAGTCAGTGGGGGAGTAAAAAGTTCATTTCCTGCTCCGTTTGTGACCCGACGAAACAACCCGACACGTTACAACGCTGAAAGCAGGACACCAGGTACACTGCATGCATGTGAGCCATTAATGGCTTCCTCACTGTACCTGGGAAATTTTCTCACACTGTAAATGTGAAGAGAATAAAATAAAAAATAAAACCCCCTGTTAAACCTCTGCTTGGGTACAGTGAGCACTCTGTGCCCGGAATGGAGGAATCTGTTGACGGGGCTGCAAAGCAGAGGGAGGTAAAAGGAAAGCTCATTATTTTTAATGGCGTCTCTGTGCTGATCGAGAGAGAGAGAGAGATGAATCTTTATACTTTCTTAGTTCCAGCTGCAGGCTACAACACTGAGACGTTGTCAAAGTGTACGCAGGCATGAGGACCCATGCTGTCACATAAAAAACCCCGATTCAGATACAGTCACTTGTTTCTGAAAACAACTGGAGCTTATTAGTTCAAATCTTCATGTTATGATAGCTGTCGGTCAATAAATAAAGTAAGTCCAGACGGACGCCGTAGTACATATGCCAGCACTGTAGGTTGCGCTGTAACGTTACACCAAAAAAACAAAACAAAAAACACCCCAGAGAGGACGACGATTAGATACAGAAATAGAACAGAACACAAACGAATGTTTTTATAGTAGTTTCATTGCAACTGTAAGTTCATTGTCGTTTTCCTGACTCGACACTGCCCCCGCAGTTTCCAAACGATACTGCCTCACAATGACGGACGAGAGGCTGTCTCCGTCTTCTGCCCTCCCCCTCAAGGCTCTTGTAAACTTTCAGTGACTTTTCCGGGGGTAAGATGAATGGGAATGAAGGAAGTTGAAGATGTCCAGATACTGCAGGTTCTGGAATGATGTCCTCTCCAGCTGTAGAGTCTGACAGCTTGAGTCCAACCCCCCGGTCCCTGGTTCATCTTTGCTACACCTTAGACTGCCATGATGACGGTGGTTCCCGGTCACCGAGCCATCGCTAATTTTCCATTAACGTTTTTCACAATTTCTAACTGCGGTTTCCTCGTCCGTCCACACATTCCTCCCCTCGCCTGCTGCATGCACCGTTTCCACTGGGTTTTCCACAGCAGAGATGCAGAAGTGGGAGGAAGTTTAAGTCTAAAAGTCCTCCTTTTATTTGCACTTATTTGCATCTGCCAACTTTAAAATGGTTTTCCCCCAAACTCTTGCATCAAAAATGCTGAAGTAATCCAATGGCAACTGCACGGGTGATGAAACAGGTGCTGTGTCTTTGAGATGGAGGATGGGGGGGGGGGGGGCGGGACAAAAAAAACAAACAAACAATATGCTACAACCAAGATGGATGACCCAAGTCTCGACAAGCCAGCAAGGCAAACACTGCGGAAGCTGAAGATCAAGTCAGAGAAAGTGCAAGAGACATTCCCGGTTCACCTGTAGACAAGGACTTAAGGTGTTTTGTCTAAGTGTGGCCTTACAAAACCATTTAGGTGGAAGGCTTAGAGAATAGACATGAAAAGTATAAGAGGTATAAAGAAGTAGTTCTTTAGTGGATCACTTGAGAGGAGGCCCACAAGAACCTCTGATGTATATCTGAAAAAAGAAAAATTATTCCCCCCCCCCATTTGCTTTCATTCCAAGTGTCCACTGAGGAGATTAATACCACTGCTGTATCACTACTCTTCAGTGCCAGGCTTGTGAGAGTCTGTTCGCTCCCCTCATTTATCCTCACGTAATGAACTGGGTCGAGGGGAAGAGAGAGCCGGCTGAACTTTGGGTGTTCACAGCAAGACTTAAAAAACTGCATCAAAACTGCGTCACAAGTCACGGTGGCTTTGTTTCCTCCCCCTGGACATAATGACCGTTACCCGGGTTCAGCAGATGACCAGCTCTCTCACACAAGTGTCACATGCGTCATAAAACTGGTCTTCTATTCTGGACCCTCGAGGGGCGTTTAAATCTCCTCCTTTATGAGTTACTGATGACAACTGCTGAGTCATTTGACCTGGGGACGAATGCTGATGGTGCCTTCTCACATTGAAGACGACGATCGGATGCTGGGGGGGCGTGAAGTCAGTGTGTCATTTTCTCTCTTTATAAAAAGCAGTAAATTGTTTTGTTTTCCTAAACTGCAACTGGTAAGAATAAACGTTCTGATTAGGCGACGGAAAATTGAATTAGACGTCGTAAATACACCGCCATTATATCGTTTATTCTCCACAGGCTTGTCTCACGTGGCCCTGGGACCGTATCATGACCCAGGTCGGATTTGGATCGTGTGTCACCTGGTGACTTCCCCAACGCTGTACACAGGAAGTAATTAGCATGAGGTCAAGACAGATGGAGGCAACAGCAACATTGCGCTAGTAAAGCAAGACGGCTGCAACGTATGAGTGAAAAACGTGAAAAAAAGGATCAGAAGTGGCTTCTCCTGCTCAGAGGTGCTGCTGTCTGTCTGTATATACACGAGGCAGAACAACAACAACAAGAACAAAAAAACATTATGTGCTGCAGCTCTAAATAAGTAGTGTGTGTTTTTTTTTTCGTTGTTGCTCTTTTTCCGGCTCCATCTCCATATCCTCCAAATAAATACACACCTCAAGAGGTACACACATTGCTGGAGGTTTGGCATCCTCCACATCCGTCAGTGTCTCGGCGTTGTAGCCGGGTTTGGGGTCCAACGACTGCAGCACTGTAATTACCTTGTTGACAAAATCCTACCTCTCTCTCTCTCTCTGTGTGTGTGTGTGGTTGTGTTTTCATCGACAGATAGGAATGAAAATAGGAGGCAGGCCACTTTGGAGCAGCTGCACCGGTGTTTGTGTGTGATGCAGGTTATTGAGGACCACTGAGGGACCATCGTTATTTCCTGATGCTCTAAAATACCCCACTCGGATACAATTTTCCCACTTTCTCAGTCCTTTCACCCACTTCTCCATGAAGCCCTGTTTCCCTCTTACTTCCCTCTTACTCTCCCCCTCTTGTTTTACAAGGGAATGACAGATACTGTTTACATATGGCCTGCTGATATCTCCATACACCAAATTATCTCCACGGTATCTCACATGCAGCCATGCTTAGACCATTAGATAATGTGCAGAGGAGAGCAAAAACAATATTTATCATAGATGTAAGCTGACGGACCCATTTTAGCCCGCTAAAATTGGCTTTGGCACATACTTGTTGCTGTTATTCTCTCGGTGTGTCTACAGCAATGTTTGCCTTCTCTTTGTACTGTAGGTTTTTATCCTCTGTTTTCATTCTCCCCCCTTTTCTGCCACACATCTGCTCTATAACAAAGTCATAAAGCATTCCTCTGCGTTTTGGGGAAAAATCGTTTGTGCAAACTTGTGCTATAAAGTGAGTTGGCAACACTCCTGAAAGTGTCCAAATATTTAGTCAAGAAACAATTAAAACGACTACTTGGTGTCCTAAAATAAGCAAAAAAAAAGTATAACTTTACGTTTGAGAAACGCAACCATACCTTAAGTGCCATGAGCTTCTTTTCGCCCGCTAACCACAAAGCGTGTGTGTGTGTGTTTTGTACGACTGCCAAAGCATACCGAAAGGTTTTAAGTTGACTTCCTACCTTCCAGGCAAACATTGGTTTAAGCTCATTTAAGAAAGGTATGAACTTGCACAAATTTCAAACTCCCCCCCCCCGACATCAGGAATCCATCACAAAATGAACATTAAATCATCTTTATTATTTTTGTTTTAGACACGGGTGTCTAAGCGCAAGCAGGCGCTGATGTGCCGTTACTGGGGAAATTAATCTGAACGCTGCCTAAGGAACAGAGCAGATCTTATACAGCGCTCTAATAATCCAATATATTTGTCTCCTGCCCTGTGTGCTTTTAGGAACTCGATACATTTATTTGGTAAAACATTTCAAATGCAATTACTGTTGAATATATTTCTGCCTTTGGACTCTTCACATATCGAGTCTCACGTGTCTCCGCTCTACCTCCCAGGAACTGAAAATGCACCGACGTTGTTTAGAATAGTTGTCACAAACGAAAGCCAACGCTGCTGGAAGGTGAAATTCTTTAGAAAATAGTTTGGGAGAGTGTGATTTAATATGCTGTCATCCAGACTGCCACTATTTTCCTTTTGGTGATTTATTCAAGATGGACCCGAGCGCTCCCATCCAAACATGTGATCCACATTTTAAAGCATTACAGGGGATATTCCACTAGACAAGACATTCAGAGCTTTATTTTATTTATATTTTTTTTCCTCTTTGTTATAGACTGTACATAAAAAAAAGTGCGACATCGTCTTTTGGTTGTAACGTGACAATGTTTGAAACTATTAGTTTAACAGTTTACGGATTTCAGGCACGTATTGGACGATCCATTTTTCTATAAATGTTGTATTGAAGGGCAAGAAGTTGCCTCATTTCCTTTTAGTCTTTTTGTTTTCATACTACTGTGAAAGCAACTATTCCCCAAGCTAGAAGTCCTGAAGTTTTCACTACAATAGAGGATTTTGAGAGATATCCCAGAAAAGTGGAAGAAGAGACGGCTTCCGAGTATATCATGTACAAGAAACAACTCAATTTCTGGGAAAAAGGAGCACCCCAGGGATTAGAGTTAGGCATGAAGAAGAAGTGAGGTTAGGATTAGGGCCAAGATGACCTGGGAAGGCCATATAACAAGTAAAGGCTATACTTGGGCATCATTTCTTCCCAGTTTGAACTCATTGGCCAAAATTAAGGTCCGGGAAAGGGCTAACCGTTCTTGTTGCAATCCTGGTGGCTAACCGCTAGGCTACATCCATGTCTTATTTACAATCGACGCCTTTAAGGCCACCACTCGACAAATAGTGTGTTCTCAGGCCAGACGAACTTGAGCATCACTTGACTCCAATGAACTTCCAGAGAAAGACGGCAGCGGCCGAGGGGAGACACCGCCAAATAACAAAGGCCCCCGGGGGAGCGAGAACAGAGAGTACAGAGAGTACACATCGGCTCATTGTCTAATTAAATTTACAGTGAGTGGAAAGGGACCAAGAATGGAGACATTGTTTTGGGGGCATCTGGAAAAAGCGTGCGGTTCCTCAAAACTCATTGTTCCGCAGAGGGAAATAGAATTGGTGCGTTTAGGAGAGGGAAGAAAAAAGGAAAGGAGGGAAAGCATTTGTCATCATAAATGGACATGAACACATTTAAATATGGGGCTCACAGCAGACGGTGTGATCTGCGGTCGGTCCGGAGCAGAAAACAGTCCCGACCGCACAGGGAGAGAGCGCGAGAGCTGCGAAAGTGCTTGTAGATGCAGATCATGATAAAAAAAACACAACACAATACACAACCATACCATGACTGATCCAAAACACCAGCAGCCATTTTCCCTTGTACTGCTGAACTCTCTTATCAGCTCTTTTGTGTAATTTGTGTAAATACACAGGCTCAATGGACCGCCGTGGCCTTTTCATTCACTGCCACGGTTCTTTGATGAAGCACAAAGGCCTGCACGTCTCACTGATCATCTCGCAGGGTTCAACACATTCGCGGAGACGTGAGAACGTCCGTCTCAGCCAATTTATCTCCTTCATCGGTATATAGTCGACCTGTCAAAAGAAGCCTGTTCTGATGTCAAAGCCAGGGCGCTGCGTGCGTCGTCGTCGTCTATTGACTGGATGTTTGACCGTGAATCATCATCATCATCATCATCATCATACTTTTAAAAACTTTCCACCGCAGCCCCCCGAGCGCTGCTGATAAAAGCGGGTCATCGAGGACGTTTCTCACTCAGCCCGTAAAAAAAGAAATGCGAGCTTGACTTATCCTCGTCCTCCGAGTGGAGTAACATTTTTCGACATGGAAGATGTCGGTCAGATAGTTAAAAAGGGAATTTACTGGATGGAGAGCGGACACAAATGTTAGTCGCTCAACGAGAGAATAATGCGCTGTTGGTGCACATGTTCATGTAAAACTCCCTTCATGTGCAGTATTTTGTACTCATTGTGCAATTCTTAATACTTCTATATACATTTTACACTTAATGGAGCACATTTGACACTTGTGAATTAAATTGCCCCTTTGGTAAATGAGCTTTGTGTTGTTTCTTCTGTAATTTCATTGTTTTTGGTATTTAACCTCTACCATACGACTACTTCATGATCTCCAGAGGGTGAATCATGTGACTTCGGGTTGAAATTCGAACATATCTTATTAGTAATATGCATTTAAAATATCCTTCGATCTGTCCATCCTATAATAGAAATTGACTGTGGCCACTTTGAGAACATCTCTGCACAAACAGGTTAGTACAAACTATGTACACACAATGTGACAAACACAATGGCTACACAGGCAAAGGCAGAAGAAAACAGAACTAATTAAACCTTTTAAGGGTTTTCATTAAATGCCCTTAAATTCTCCTACTCTGAATCAGATTGTAAAGCGGTGGAAAAAGCTGCTCATGTGACGTTCGCAGGAATTACTCAAGACTGACGCTCTCAGGGTTTGATGCTCACTCGGGTTTTTCCAAGTCTGTGATTTGTCAAGATAAGGGCCGAGCAACTTGTGGACGACATAGTCGAGTTGAGTATGTGCAGGGCTTCTCGTCCGAGGATTCGTTCATGTCATGATGCCTTTAATCTTCCAGAGGAACAAACCCTCTCGTGTGGAACTATCGACTGTAGCTGTGCGGCGCACACAAGCGGACATCATCTTACCCACTTCCGTCACATCTAGGTTACTGCGTCAACCTGCGGCTCCAGTGGGAGCAAAGGAAATTGCCCTACTTGGGTATATTTAGATGCAACAGTTAAAGAAACACTACCTCAGTGATGCGGCCAGTACGACTTGGAAAAAGAAAACAACGTGCTGATGAGCGATTGCACAACTCGCCTCTTCTGTTCTGTGAACAGATCACCCACAGCTCATTGCAAAGGGATTGTGTAACTTTACACTTTTTTTCTGTCTTTCTTTTCACTTCACCCCGGTGTCCCGTCATTCTCTGTCTCCCCCCCCCTCCCCCCACACCCTTTGCTCTCGTGTCTTCTTCCTCGCTAAGTGAGTGACTAAATTGACTTTGAATGGCTTTTTAAGAAAGCCAGGCCTCTGTGGTTTGGACAGTATGCGATGGTCAGGGAAGCGGTGTTGTCAAACATCTGTGTTAAAGTGGATATTATTATTTCTCCCTTTAAGAGGGAAAGTTTGACTTTCATAAAGTGTCCAGATCAAACTTGAAAGAAAGCACGAGCCTCGACTGAGTCTGCAGAAACGGGAGGTCCCGCCTTTCTGTGCCTCATTCCTCATTTTTTGAGGATGAACAATGACATCCATTCACTACTTAAAGCTGTAATAGTGAATATTGTTTGATGTTAATACTTTTTTGCATCATGGTCTACCACTTTGCCATCATGATGGTTTTTAGACATCAATAAAATACATTTATAAAATGGAATGAGAGGATTCCAGTGCAAACTATAATGGTGTGGTGTGATCCGAGCCAAAGGAAATCCCTAAATTCAAGAAAATACCTACACATGGGTTTTAACACATGATGCCAGTGGTGTTCCTTTACTTTGAAAACTATATGATGCATTTCCACAGTGGCTGAAGAGGCAGGTTGCGGCACTGGAGCAGCTGTTACTCCCCTCTCTTAAAAGAATGTAAATGAGTCCAAGTGCCTTCATCTGCTGGGGATCTTTTGTTTGAGCTTGTCAAAACAAGACCCAACTTCACTTTGAGGTTATGACCGACAATACGTTGCATCACAAGGTAAACTGTAGTAGCATCCTATAAAATATGACTCCTCCAGCATCTGCACTGATGTGTCGATGAGATTAGAACACACACACACACACACACACACAGACGTACCCCCCCACACCCCCGCTGATGCTGCATTACCTTCCCTGTCCACACAGGTCCTGCAGGAATTATAGTATCGGATGACACATTCTCACACTCCCATTCGCGCGTGGGAGAGTGGGGTTGTTGGGTGGGTGAGATGGCACAATCTGGCCTCACGTGGCTATGCTGCCTCTGTCAGAACTGGCCCACATGGATAGGGGCGCAGACACCTCCACAGATTATCCGCAGAGATGTCCGTGGGTGTGTGCAAACTGTAAGAGTATGCAGCGTGTAAAAGGTGCATCTCATTGTGCAAAGCGATAAGACCGAAGACAAGCTCAGACGGTCGACTTGGTTCAGATGCTTCGCAGATCCTCGCGAGGGAGAGGGCAGAGACGTTTTCCCACACAAAAAGAAATTGAAGATTAGAAGACAGCAGTCGTTTCAATGTCAGAGTTCACAGAGAAGCTCGATAAATCGAGGTCTTTCATATAATTTGACTTCCAATGGCGATGTGTCGCCTTTCAGCTTGATATTTTGCAGTTGACGTGTCATGTCACAGACCAAAACAACTTGATACTAGCGCATGGATAACCCGCCCTAATTTGACCTGTAACCTTCTTGCTATGCTATGCTATGCTATGCTAGCCACTGCTCTATGTTAACAGCAGTCAAACGCAATAATTTGATATTTTCTGACTAAGCAGCGGAACTGCTGTCAGATTTGTGGTGCTAGAAATCCAGTTGTCTTTGTTTTAGTTGTCAAAGAGCTTTTTTTTTATAGCCTTGAGCACGATATCCATTTCAGTCCATATTTTCATCCATATTTCCCAACTTTTTTAAAACTATTCTGTCAAAACAAAGTTCTTAGACTCGAATGCAGTCACTTAACGTTCAGTGCTGGACTACACTGCTGTGAAGTCCTTAGGTTTTTGTGAATGGTCTGTGACGTTAATGCGACCTTTGTTGGAAAAAAACCAAACAAAAAACCTCCTTGTGCTTTTACAACAGCCCCATGAGACTCATTCCACAGGTCGACAGAAAAAGGGTTAGCGTGAAAGTTCGACCCCATCATGTGAACGGACTGACACAAGGACATTTTACAGTCGGAAAGAATCACACATGCCTTTGAGGGCAGATTTTAGAGACTCCTTTGCACTGCATGCGTGTACGTGTGCGTGAGCGCGAGGACTTCCACTAAATCTGTATGTAATCCATTTCCCACAAGCATCTCGGTACCACCGGTTTTTTACGACACCACATCCACATGCTCAGCGATGGCTGGCAAGTAAACAGACATGTTTGTGATGTTTATTGTTTCTGGCTTTTTTAGTTTCGCCATGAAAAGTGCACCGTCGAACCACCCCCACCGGAGCAGTGTTGATTATAGACGGATCTGGTTGTAACAATAGACCAGAGGAAAAAAAGAGCAACCGCATAGTTGTTAAAAAGCACAAAGCTTGTGGTTTTTGTGTGTGTGGGGGGGAAGTAGGCGGTTATTTTGTATGTCACTGATACATCTTTGACTGTATTGTCCTGAGGCAAGGAATCTATATTGCCGAGGCAAAAACACAGGGGATAAACGTGATGAAAAATAAATCAAATGATCTCATTCTCTGGCAAAAACATTACTGGTGAAAAATAATCCAGTCTGGATTTTTAAGGTAAAGAGTGTAAGGACATTTTTTTTTTTCTTCTTTCTTCAAATTAAGTGGTCCATGTCACTGGGTGGCTTGTTATTAGTGTCACAGACCATCACTCTCAGCGTGGATTAAATCTCCTTAAAGAGCCTGAGCAATGTCCCAGACTAAACTCCATACGACAGGATTTAGTGAAATGTGTCTAAATTAGCGTGTGGTAGTGCCTTAATGCCCTTTTCTTTCCTTTAGCATTTTTTTTTTATTATTCCTAGGCCATGTGAAAGGTACAGCCAGCCAATACAAACTGGATCATGTTAATAGTTCCGTCACTAATGGATGTTATTGTTCAGTAATATGAGAATTCGTTGCCAAGCTCTGTCATGTGTTAGCGATGTGGGATGTGCAAATGCTTGTCACTGTATACCTGGCTTAAAAGGTATTTTACATGTGTTACTTTTTTAGTGTTACAAAAAAGTAACACTTTTTTGAGTTTCATGGTAGTGTTCATCATTATGAAATAAAAAGTCATATAAAGTTCTTTTTAGCCTTCACTGACATGAAATGCTGATATCATGCCATCAAGTTTCAGTAAATTCAAAGTGCAATAAAGTCTCCCTTAAAAAATTGGTACAGATCAAAATAAGTGTTCAAATAAATAATAGTTATATTAAGTAGTTATAACATGGTTTCACAGGTGCAAATGTCGGCCACAAGAGAAACGATATTGCCCGAAACACTGCAAAGGTGTAAAAGACACAAATTGGATGAATTGAATAACACTTATTTTTTACAGTGTATCTGGAGGCTTCTCATTCCGACGCCAAAACAAAGCTTTATCTTGAGATCCGACTCCCGCCTCAAAGCTATAACTTTAGACAAAACCCAGGTTCATGCCAACATACCACAGAATATCCCTTCATCTGACAAGAGTGACACTTAGACTTGAAAATACTTTGCGGAATTAAAGTAGTTGCTGTAATAGAATTAGCCAACTGTGCAGCTGACGGCACCTGACACATGAGATAAGGGCGGAAACATCCATCAGCGTAATTAAATCTAACGTTAACGTTCCTACATCTCCATTGGGATTGGAAACACATGTGTACTGTGAAGGAAACCTTTGTCAATAAGTTGATCATTGGTCAATAAAGGCTCCTAGTTTACCAACTCTAGTCACCTCATTGTGCTTTCATTTTGTGCTTTGCTATAAATCAGTTTCTTAGCGCAGCTGTCACTGTTTTTTCCCCCCAAGTGATAGATAATTTTTTTCATCTTGGAGTTAAATCAACAACAGATACATTCCATGCGTCATATCTTGCACACCTGGTATGTGGAGTTTAATGCACTGAGAGCAAAAGGAGTGTATGTATGTATTCCCTTTCAGATATGCACATCATACATGTATGCAGAAATATTTTATGGAGTTAGGAAGAAACTCACAGATGTATCTTCACTGTCTCCAGAAATTTGTAGCTGGAAAGGAACATTTTATTTCAAAATATGACAAATCTTGGCATCTAAAATGCCATTGTTTAAAAGGCAACATGCTCAAATGAGTTCTTCCAATAAAAAAAAGTGGATGTTATGGGCTGCATTTCCATCACACAAAAGCTGAAAAAGGAGAAAGGAAGAGCATGTCACAACAGATCAGCCATTTCTTAAAGTCGGAGTCGCACACTAATGGCAACAATGTGTTTTTTTTTAATCTCCCTGCAAGACGCCTCTGCAGCCGATCGCCATATGCGCTCAAGGCTCGCTCCACTTGTGGGCCAACCCTGCAATTTTCCCAAGGACAACTGGGGAGTTATTTCCACGCAAGGCTCATAAACATGAGGGCATCATTTGATAGCTGTGAGCAGGTTCACGCGTAGTTCAGGGGAAGAGGGGCATCATTTTCATAATTAGCCCTTTCAATAAACTGCTGAGGGCCTTGGCCATGATTGAGACTTTTGAACTCTGAGTTTATTAGCGCCATTAGGCCAGAATCAAATCTGGTTTGACCAGTTCCTGTTTAATTTTTTGTTTCTGTCCTCAGGTGATAGGTGTGCTTACGTGTCTGTATGTGTTAACTTGAGTCAAGAGTCGATTAGGGTGTTTAGAAACAGAAATTATGTCATTTAATTATATCATGAATTCAAGTGCACATTCATCATCTTGCTTTCATCCGAGCAATGCCGGGCAGTAAAATGGTCGGTGCTGCATAATGGGAATCTCTGAACTACAGTTGAATTGATTGCTATGCAATTTTGTGCAGACATCCATGGTTCCCAGAGGCTTAAATGTAATGATGTAACTTCATCAGTACTTTGTGTTTAGCGCTAATTTGCAAGAGCTAGCATGGTAACGCCCTATGCTAGGCCATACATTTATTTTTCCAAAGTGTTTTAGTTCTGTACCAGAAGTAATACTAATACATCTAAGACAGTGGGTAACTGTGTCATCTTTTCCAAAGGTCTATATTTCTGCATGTCCAGAAAATAGTCAACTGTGTCAAGTCAACTTTATTTCTCGAGCACATTTAACCAGGGTTGACAAAAGTGCTTTACACAACAAGTACAACAAGGTATAAAACATAATTAGTGTTCCGTAGTTTGGGGGCAGCTACAGTAAAGCCTTGATCGCCCTGGGGTTTCTAAAAGCAACCTGTCATTAGACCTCAGAGCTCAGGATGGGGCGTGAAGATGAAGGAATTCAGAGAGGTAAGATGGCGCCAAACCATTAAGAACTTTAAAAACCAACAATAACATAATAAAATTCAATCCTAAAATGAATAGGAAGCCAGTGAAGGCAGTGCAACAGAACTCTCTCTCTCTCTTCTGGACTAGTTGTAGTTGTTAGTTGGTCTAAACCTTAGAGCGTAATTTATCGACTTAACTGAAGAGATTTGCTTAAATAAAATTTAAAAGCACTGTCAAACGGACGCCAAGGCTTTTAACAGATGAGTGAGTCTAATTTTGGGGATAGACGGCTCAATTCACCCACATTCACTTGATCAGGGTGACCAAACACTAAGACTTCTGTTTTGTTCTCATTTAGGTTACCAAAGTTTAGAGTCATCCATGTTCTAATGTCATTAATACAGTCAAGTGAGGGCTAGAGAGAGTCCCCGTTTGCCCATTTAAGTGGCAGATACATTTGCACATCATCAGCAAAACAATGGATACACCTTTGAAATATTGATCCCAAAGGTAGCATGTACAAAGAAAACAGGATGGGACCTAAAACAGAGCCCTGGGGTACACCACAAGTAAGTGGGGCCC
Source organism: Solea solea (assembly GCF_958295425.1). Taxonomy (NCBI): domain Eukaryota; kingdom Metazoa; phylum Chordata; class Actinopteri; order Pleuronectiformes; family Soleidae; genus Solea; species Solea solea. The sequence goes on along the minus strand of NC_081136.1, from coordinate 30,366,775 downwards.
TCTCAGAGGAATAATGTGAACACAGAAGCTATGATTTGCCAGGTAAGACTGGAACCATTTCAGGGCAACACCCTTAATACCGACATACTTGTCCAGACGGGACAGTAGGATAATGTGGTTGTCGTCCGTCTTATTTAAGCAACAAGAAAAAAAACAGCCTCAATTAAATGATTTAAAGCATACTATCATTTGCAAGCCACAAACAATTTCATCCATGATGGCTAACCAGTCTGTGTGGGTGACGACAATAACTGAAGCCATTTATACTCTGTGGAGTGTGTCGAGTTTGGTGACGGTAGGATCTTGTCTCTTTTTGCAGATGTGGTCAAACTACGCCCTTCAGCTCTTGCTGGGGATGTTTTCAGCCAAGCATGAAGCGGTTGGGATGAGGATCAGCACCTACAAATCTAAGGCTATGGTTCTCAGGGTGAATTGCCCATTCCGGAACCGCTGCTCCTCCACGTCGAGCCAGCTGAGGTGGTTCAGGCATCTGGTTGAGATGCTTCCCTGGGGAGGTGTTTCGGGCATGTCCTTCTGGGAGGAGACCTCGGGGCTGACCCAGGACACGCTGGAGGGATTATATCTCTTGGCTGACCTGGGAACGCCTCAGGATCCCTGTGTAGGGGCTGGCAGAAGTGGCTGAGGAGAGGGCTGTCTGGGCTTCCTTGCTAAGGCTGCTCCCCCTGCGAGCAAGAAAAGCGGAAGACAACGATGACAACATTTATACTCTGTCATGATAGAAATCTCTCATGTCACATATCTGTAGAATTTTCTTGTGTTGCATATGCCGTCATATTTATATAGACCTCCTTGGTTTCTTGTGCTCCCACTGTCCATTCAGTGATTATCAAAACAAAAAAATGGCACATATATAAATACAAATAAACAAGCTGACACTACTAATCTGAATGATGCAATGTACACTGGCAACTGAAAGGCAGCTGGAGGTTTGTGGTTATACCCGATGACTGAAAAGTTTCGTTGGAGCATAGATTGAAAAGACTTGGTGACAGTTTTCAAAAACAGTGCGAGTATAAATATATAAATTTGGGGCTTCATCTTTCTTCTTGAGGGATGTCTCGGATTATTTGAATGCAGACTGCAATCAGATTTGTGACCAACAAATCACATTCAATTTCCTTTTTTCCAGATTCCGGACATTTGAAATGTCAAGTGTCAATGGAGAACGAGGGTCGTGCTTTAGTCGCTCTCTTAAATGTATGCATTTATGCTGTGCTGTGTTGTCTTGTCTTTATTGGCGGCAGGGTGAAGAGGACACAGAGGCGTCAAGGTGCCTCTCTGTCTGTCAGATGTTTTATTCATTCCCTGTCTTACATCCAGATGGAAGAGCTTTGTTACGCAGCCTGTCGTACAAATTCTTCAGACATAGGTTCAGAGTTGGGTATGGAAAGAAGGAAATTGACAGCTACTGAAGACACGACCATGGAAAGAGAGAGATCTTTTTCTTTGAGACAGCGAAACAGACCGAGTTGAGGAAAGGCATATGGCCCGTCACCTAAACCTTTACTTCATGTAAAGATTTAGGTGGATGTCCTTCTCCTCTGTGTTTGTGCAAATGAAGAAATGAAGGGAGGCAAGATGAGTATTACATGGAGAGCAGGAGGTTTTGGGGGTGCTCAGACAGCATGGAGAGGTTCCAGAAACTGGGAGAGCAAAGGGCACGGAAGGTAGACGACAGTGAGAAAGAGTAGAGGAGTATGGATTGGATGGGAGGTGGGGAGGAAAAAAGAGGAGGGGGGGCTGCTTTCAAGTGTCTGGGACAGATTATCCTTGGAAGGCAATCAATCTTCCCCAGGATTTGGACGACTGCAAGAGGGGGCTAACACACACACAAATACACATGCAAAGATCACCCCTCTTAACCTCGTCCGGCTCTCTTTTTAATCTCTCTATCTCCTTCCACCCTCTGTCACCTTTCCTCTCCCTGAAAGATTGCTCCCTCTCCAAACTTTAAAGTCAATTGTAGATAATAGTGTTTTTCTCAAGGTGTGCGTTTGAACTTGGGGTCCCCTCTCAGACATGTGGCTGCAATTTTTAAAATGTAGGGGAACAAGCAACACACAGACAGGGAAGGAGGGGCTGAGACAGTGTGGTGGGGTTTCCCTTTTTTTGCCATAAGAATGCATTTAGCTGTGTGGAGAATCGCTGGATCCACATGCTGGTAAATAAGGACGGTCTGATCTGCATTTTGTCAACCGCTTGGGCCTCAGTAAAATGTGGCATCCTGGCTGGAGTTCAAACATTTATAGCTCAGAACAAACAGACAAATGGTGTTGTTTTTTTGTCTGTACTTGTGTCCTTGTAAGTTTTTCTTTAAGGTCATTATTATTCCATTCCTCCTTAACAGCCAACTGTCTCCAAATTGAGGAACATACCGTGCACAGTATGTAATGTCTGCTATTAGGGGTCTAAACAACAAAACACCTAGTTTGATGACATCTGGAAGCAGGGTGGAATCATGGGAATTGTTGTCTTGTTTAGTTCAAGAAAGGGTTGGAGAGAGTCCCTGTCCTGTTTCTCCAGAGTGGCAGATACAGTTGCACATAATCAGTATCAAAGAATACATGTACAATGCAGCATGTACAAAGAAAATAGGATGGGACCTAAAACAGAGCCCTGGGGTACACCCCAACTAATGGACAACACAGAAGCTCTGATCTGCCAGGTAGGACTGGAACCATTTCAGTGCAACAGCATTAATACAGACACCCTTTTAAGAGGGTGCAGTAGGATAGTGTGGTTGTTGTGGTGATATGGAAGAGGTTTAAAACCGTATTGAAACTTGTTTTATATACTTATATACTAGGTGACCAAAAGGAAATGGTCCGTTACCTTCAATAAAGATACAGAATTTAATGGATTTAAAGAGTCTTGGAATCGTTTTGGCAAGTGAATGTATACTGCCCAACAAATGACACGACAGAACCTCAATGTTTTTAGCTCTTTTGATGCAGAATATGCGCCATATTATATATTTAAGTGCATCTACTTAATATGGATGCCATGATGACAGGTCATGTACAAAGAAATGAGAGCATTGACTGCAGCTAACAGGACATGGTCCAACATGCAGACAAAATATGCTGAGTGAGAGAAAATTGTTTTAATAAGCCCGACATGTCAAATGAACAAATCATCTTAAAGTGATCAAGATAAAACACTCCATAATCTGGATTATAATCTACAGATTATAAAATACTACTATAGCAATATGTAGTAAAAGTTACAGCTTTGGTGTGTAACTTCTAAATAAAAATCAATGTATGTTGCATTGAAACTTTTGTCAAATGAGATTAAGGCTCCACTATCAGTATGTGGTGTTTAGATCTCATGTTGCCCACGGTGACATATCCACACTGCACACAGGAAGTGATTTGATGCATTTTACACGACAGTACTTCTCAAATAGTGGGGCGGGTCCCCCTGGGGGGACACAGTGAGGTGTCGGGGGGGGCGTGAGAGGCAGGGCAGGACAACTCATACAGTGGTTTATACAGATAAATAAATGAAAATTATCAGGTTCTCAATAGTATTTCAATTTGGGGGGGCATGAAAACATTTCTGTCCTCTGGGGGGGGGCATGATAGAGAACCACGGGGCTACGAGCACAGCACACGACTGAAAACACAAAGAAGTGCCCACAAAAAAAAGTTTTAGAAGTGAATTCTACTGCTTAAAACCCCCAGATATTCAGCAGTTTCATGAAATAAAAGCTTCATGCTGCGCTTGTATTCACACAAATGCTCCCTCACTCAGGTCTGATAGTACTGCTACTACATTTTGCAACAAAAACAGAACATTCATTTGTTTTTCAGATGCTAAAATTGGGTGCTGCTCAGACAGAGGACCAGCCTCAGCACAGCTTACAGACAAACTGGCTCTGCAGACTTAAGTAAGCTGTCATGGAAAGAGAACCAGCCAATCAGGAGGGCGCTGGTCAGAGGCACAAGGTGTTTTTAATGAAGTCGTTAAGTGGACAAAGTCCTCAGGGGGATTCTGAATGAAAAATGTGAATAAAGGGAATTTATTCACATTTTTTAAAGATATAGACCACATTGTCACACTTTATTTATGGTACACTTGCTTGTACTCCTTGTAATGTTTTCTCCATGATGACATGTCAAAACAAATGTGCTGCTAAACAGACTTTTGTATACACACACACACACACGCTCACATAAATATATTTTTCTATTTTTGCTCTGTTTTGGCACTTGATATCAGTGCATGGGCCTTTTTGTATTTGATCGGAATAATTCAGGATTTCTCTGTTCCTCTCAGCAGTGCCACTGATTAACTTCATCAGTTGCACCTGTGCTTTTCTTCCTGTGTGTCTGCTGAGAATTGACTTCATGTGTAGAAAAGTATTTAAAAAAAAAAACAATTTCTCTTATCATATCTGACATTTATTCATTTATACTGTGATTCACTGCTTTTTTTTATACTTTATTAAACTCATATCTTTATATTCCACGTGAAATGTAACCATGTAGTTTGACATCCTCGGCTCAATCTGGCATCAGATGACGTCTGAAGAGTGTTTTTTTTGTCACTAAAGCTGAAAAGTTGAGGTCTGATTTTTGAAAATGTTCAATTCTGAAGGGTTTACTGCACTCTTAAATATGTATTTTAGCATTTTATATCAGTTCATGGGCCCTTTTTGTGTTTCTTCTGAATGATTCCTAATTTCTCATCAGCAGCCATGGATTATAATGTGTAGAAAACGTGACATTTTAACGCAGCTGTCCCTCATGACCATTAACGACGCCTCTGTTCCCCTGCCACTGATTAGCCTCATCAGTTGCACCTGTGCTTTCCTTGACTTGCCACGTCAATGTCTCTGCTGTGAATTCACTTCATGTTTAGAAACAAGGAAATTCAATTCCAGACAAACATAACCGAAGCAGAATTACCAAAAAATATATACTTTACTTTTCTTGAATTTGAGTATATATGATATGAGTGTATATAAACTCATGTAAGAGGGCATTTCCATACTTTCTTAAACTCATATTTGTTATATTCCACAGGAAACATTGTCAAACTTGGCTCAGTCTGGCACCAATTTGTTTTAAAGTCCTGTCTGAGGTCTGATTTTTGAAATCTTGGATTCTGTGTGTGAAATTGGTTCTTAAGTTCTCCAAAAACTTTTGGAATGGAACTTTATAGAAGTATAGGCAGAGGTTTCAGAAATGTCTGTGTGTGTGTGTGTGTGTGTGTGAGTAAAAGTGCCGGTCTGTCATTCTTCGGTGAAAGAATTGTGACTGAATTACACAGATTATGTTCACATTTACAAAATGTTTGCAGAACTGCCACGACTTTGACAGCTGTTAGTGTTTGACCATTCTTGCCAAACCTCTCCTGATGTTGCCTGAATTTGAAAAAGAAAAAAAAAAAGCCATATTTTTAAGGGGGAAGTACAGCACGGCCTTAGCGAAGTAGAAATGTGATAATTATCTCTTGAAACCATGCAAGACCGTGCCAGAATAAGAACTCGCTTTACAGTTACTGGCAACATTTCAACGAAGGAAATATTAATTGACACGTTGAGTAAATGTGTCGCCACAAAGCCGAAGACTCCAAAGTGGTTTTATGCAAAAAAAAGGTCCTCTTGCAACACGTTGTTACTTCTGCGTCTACTTTACAACTCGAAACATGTTCACCTGCTTAAAAAAGCGACCGTGACGGCAACTTGCTTCCAGAGGATTACAACGTCTGAACGATGGCCTCTCAAATGGCGAGACGAGCTCTTTTGATTTGAGTGATGAAATGTAGGTGGATGAGTTTCACGCACGGTCAGTTTTCAGACATCCACTCGATTATACAACTATTCCCTGTCCTTGAAGAATGGACTCCTTGTTGAGAGGCCTGGCCAAGTGTGGCTCGGCACTAAATTAAAGCCATGGATTGCGAGTTGAAAACCCAAATCCCGGGATTAAATATCTCTCCTCTTGCTGCGTCAGAGTGATTGATTCCCAAAGTGGCAGAGAGAGTGTTTCGGGGCTGGATCTGGCAGACGACAAATCCTTTCACTGTGCTCACCTCACTGAGGGATGGATGCCGGTTTCTGCAGGGCAGGGAGATGTTGGGGCAGCAGTTGAAGGAACTTAAATCCTTGGCTCTAGATTTTGAGTGCTTAGATCATTGGGAGCATTTTTAAATGTGCTAATATGAGGAGTGTCTTCAACAGGAAGACCACACACACACACACACACACACCGATTTTGTGCACCTAAAGTGTTATCACCATAACCAGTGAATCCTTAAATTAAAATCTTAGCCCTATTAGGACCAGTGTTGGTCTACATGGGGTCAAGGTCAGTGTTTATGCCAGAAAAGGTCCTCAAGAGATAACAAATACAAGAAAATCTCTCTCTCTCGCACACACGCACACAAACACACATCTCTGTTCAGTTGCCAAGGCTAAGTGCCCTGAATCTGCAAGATCTCTATCAAATTTACAGACTTCAGAGGGCAATTTCGCAGTGTGACTGTGACTGCGCACGCGTGTGTGTGTGTGAGTGTCTTCTTGTATGGGTGTCTTTGTGAGCTCCAAACAACTTAAAAACCAGGATGTTTTGGGCTGCTCCTCGCGTTAAAGGGGATTGTAAGGGTTAGGTTTAAGGCATTTAGCTGTATCGGTTAAGGTTAGGGTAAGGGGCTAGGGAATACACGATGAGTGTCCTCACTGCGAATGCTGTGCAAACATTTGTGTGTGTGTGTGTGTTGAAACTCAGTCTGTGTTCACTCAACTCGGACCTCTGCCACAGCATTTGTTAGCATTTCTTTGTACTCAGCCTTAAGACAAACATCTCTTGGCAGATCACATCACATGGTCTCTCTCTCAGCCACATACACACACACACACACACACACACACACTCTGTGGTCTTCTGTCCCTGATTGATAAGATGTCTGCTGCGAGGTCTATCTGATCATTTCAACATGGTCGTGTTGACTGTGGCTTAACTTTCCCCCCGTCTTGTGTTTCTTTCGTTGCTTTCGCGCTGAATCACCGTTTTTTAGCGTCTCTTACTTTGTCCACTGAATTTGTTTCTCACTCCGCTGTGATCGCTTTGATCGCTGGTTAGGCCCAAAAAAAGAGAAAGAAGAAAGAAATATTTATTCTATCGACTTCCTGGCTGAGAAATGATGCTCACTTTGGATGAGAGCGTCAGGGAGACGCTTAAGATTTAAATATTTATACACTTTTAAAAAAAAAGTAAGGCATCACGAAGAAGCTGGCAAGAGTTCACAAGATTCTCCTTTTTATTTTCATACATTCCGATTTTGTTTCCTTTTTGCGTGTGAGTGTTTAAAGATTTATCAAGATTTTGTTTTCAAAACTCAATTGAGGATCATCTGGTTGCTAGTTCTCAGTCCAGGTCCTTCTTGGAGAACTTGTTCGATTCGCAGTCCTTTTATGGCGCGCACAACTCATGCGACGGTCAAAGCCACTCCATAGAGACGCTCCATACACAGAAAAGGCTAAGTCTATATTCTAAAGACTCTAGTGGTTCAATTGTCATGAATAAAGGAACATAAGACTTTGTACAATGCTTTTATTTACTTATTTAACCATGACCTTTGCCCTGTGATGGACTGTGCCCTGCATGTCACAACACTAAACAAGATGACCGTTAGATAAGAAATGAATGAATTGTGTATCTTTTTCACATTTGAATTACACAACAGTAGTCAACACACACACACACACACACACGAGCCAGGCGCAGGATCAGTGGGCAGCACTTATCGTGGGCAATCAGGCATTGGGTGCTTTGCTCAGGGGCACCCCAGAGCCTTGGTCCTCCCCGGGACTTGAACCAGCAACCATGGGTTGAGTATAGCTGTGTATTTGACTGAAAGGAACCCTCCGGCAGGGAACTACGGTGGCCTTCACATACCAGAAAGGATGGTAAACACCGCTTCCCAACGCTCTCCCACTCTTTTTTGCTGCCTCGGCGATGAAACCCAAAAGGATTTTTAGTCCGAGTTGATATTTACAAGCTTTAAAACACTTATTGCTGTTCATTTTTCTGTGTTTCTGACAAACAACCACACAGGCTGTGCACTGAAACTGTCATCTCACCAGTTATCACTTTAAATATAAACCTAACCTCGCTCCCCGTCAATCCGCTCGTCGGTATACAGCCGTGAACCGCTGCCACTCTGTTTTGTTTCCCCCCCCTTCAACCCGTTTCTGTCTGTCAAGCTCTTCCACGACAGCAGACAGACAGACAGACAGACAGACAGAGAGAGACTGGTTTTGGCTCGTCTAACCGTCAGTATTTTACTTTCCCTCGCAGCTGCTGGGGGGGGTTTCATTTAAAGTTGGGGGAAATTCTTAATGGCAATACCATGAATCATAAGTTGCTGCCTTGATAAATGTTGAGGGAATGCCCCGTGGCCTTTTCAGTCTCACCTCTCTGTGCCCTCTAGTGTCCCCCCCCCCCCCCCCCCCCCACACACACACACACTTTCTCAGTGACTACTCGTCTTCTCTACCAGTGATATAATGATAAGCCGTCTAATGTGACCTTCTCTTCCTCTTTCATCAGTCTGAACTCATTCCTTTATGACAGACACTCTGCAGGGATCTCCCCAAAAGAGGCCCGAGCGTATGTATATATTTGTGTTAGACAACCGTATACGATACGCTCTCCCCCTCATATCCTGGTGAACTACGATTTCCCTCCAACGTCATAAATCCACCACAAAGTGAGACGCCGAAGATGACGCCGCTGGCAAACACAAAGCCCGTGAAGCAGCGGGACTGCGCCCCGAAGAACGACGGATATTGTTGCTAATGTTAATGGTTGTGCTTAATGAAAATGTTTCCCCGTTCTCAGCTTTTCAACGTCAAACGTGATAAATCAGCTCTAAATGTGTGCACGTGCAGTGTTCGGTCATCACTTATGACGACTGATGGTCTTCACAAGGACAGAAAGATGAGAAAAATGGGTACTTATTTATACACACCATGCCTATAAGTCTAAATTAAGCTGGTTCCTTTTGGTTGATATGAGTTTTTTTTTAAAAACCTGCTTGTACAGTACATGTGTTTAGGCAGAAAAAACTATTTCCAAAGAAGAAGAAAAAGATAATTATGATTTCCGTCTCTTTTCATTTTAGTAAAGAGGAATTCTGCAGTATTTTCCAGCCAGACAATAAATCCGAGCAACATTTGTGGAATAAGAAAATGCTTTTCATTTGTCACGAGCAGTTAAGATTTATATCTGACTTTTTATAGAAACGGACGCAAACATTATTAAAGAGATGCCGAAGCAAGATTAAGAAAAACAAATCCAAAGACTCCTGCAGAGACTGTGTGGCTGCGCTGCGTACGTAAACGGTGACGTCGGTGTGCTGACGAAAACCTGGCGATGGTGGGCACACGCTCTGCGATTTTAGCCCATTTTGACCCAATTTTAAGAATTTAGTGAGCAAGAACTGATCGTCCACAGCTGTTTAGGAGCAGAAGATGGAACACCTTTGCCTTTCATCTCACTGTACCTGTGCGTAGTGGCCAACAGACAGCCGATTAGACTTTTATTTTGAGGTTTCGGCACATAAAATAGCCAAAAACAACATGACCAACATGCTTCTGCCTTTTTGACATTGTTGCTTGCAGATGGTACAGAGGGTTCATGGGTCACTTGTACACGCGATCACAAGCTTTGGCTCTACATTTAAGACCATTTACTCTACTAGTGTGAGTTTGCCCATTTTTACTGTGGAGGATGTTGAGTTGACCACTAGTATAGTATAAGCATGCTCAATTTTCCTAATGACATGTGCACTTTAATCAAGCTAAGGCCATAGTCTGACTAAGACCGGCAACTGGACAACTTGCAGAGTTCCTCCACATACATGCGGAGGAAAATAAAAAAATCAATTTATTGGCTGTGCACGCCTGACTCCACCTCCGTAGGTGGCGCTGTATCTCTCTATAAGCGAGTGCATAATGACTCAGTTTGCTGTTGACCTTTTACGTCACGAGATGGACGTTGAGATGGATCGTGCTGTGGTTCTGTAGGTTTTGTACCTGCTGTACAGTCGTGATACAAATTAGATCGAGCCTGGCTCTTGAGAAGAAAGACGCCGGCGTATTTATATATATATATTTATATGTCGTCTCCTTTTACTTCTGGGTCAAAGACCAGGGAGGACATTTTGGCGCTTGCACAGAACGCTAAGTCCGACTCCAGTCCGACTAAGCGTATACATGCAGGAGTAATCGGACTATCGATTTTAGTCGGATTTAACGTATTTAAATGACATTCAAGAAAACCGAATTCTTGTCTTGTATAGTCATTTATCAAGGATGATTGTGCAAAATAATGGATCACAGAATTCCTAATCCTTCATCCTATAATTACTCAGAAATGTCATGTGAACCTCATGGTGCCAAAGAAAATTCTTTAGAACATTTCAGGAAATAAGTCATGTCAATAACACAATGTACGGTCATGTGACTGAATTTCATGCACTCATAGTTATCACTGTCACCAGTGGGTGGCACTTTGCTTAGGGCTGAAAAATGCTGCCACTGCATGTGTTTGCTTTATTGACATTCAGTCATTTTCCTCTAACAATGGAACAAAAAACGAGGGACTGCAGATGATGATGTTTCCATAGCGACAAGGAATATATCTGATGTGAAAACCATGAAGTCGTTTGCGAGCGGGCGGAAAAAAAAATAAAAAGGGCAGTTTGGAAATATGCACTACAGTATTATACAAAGTCAGCTTTGAACGGGGGGAAACGTTTTCACGGCCTCATTTAAATGTCACACCGTGGCTTCAGCCACAGCTTGTCATTCTGTCTGAGTGAAGTCACTTTCAAGTCGCTCTCATGATTTCCCCACTTCCTTTTGTCGTCCGTCTTCTCTTCCTCTCCCACTCTTGCTTTGAGCACCTTTTGTGTTCACATCTGTTTATCCTCTCACGTCTTTCTCGTCCACTTTCTCCGGCTCTGACTGTGTCGCGACGACGACTCCTCTGTCCACACCCGTATTATTGAAGTAGCCCTTGAAATTTCATCAGCCTAATGGATGACATTTCCTCAGACGGAATCCGGACATCATCTCCATGATGTCAACGGTACAAACTGCATGTCAGCACTGGATACATCCGTCTTCTTGCTGTGTGGGCCCCCTTTTCCACGAAGACACTGTCCAATGGACGACAAATATACTTGACAGACTTTTAAAAAGTCCATGTTTTCAGACAAATGTTGACAAACTTGTCCGACTTCCAACGATCAAAACATCGCCATGTCATACCGGCGCGGATTATCTCACTCTGCTGCGGTAACTCTATCAGTCTTTGTGTCTCATTAGGTGCACACACTGACCTCTGACCCCTCTCTGCTGACCTGCTCCAGGAGCTGCGTGTGTGGCGTTTAACAGTGAGCCAGCGAGCAAAACTGACAGTAAGATCGTTATCATGTGAAGTGTCTGGAGAAGAGTTTGGTCACGGTAGCAAATGTGAAGAAGGTGATTTTATTTCCTCCCAGCTCATATTCCGTGTGTGTGTGTGTGTGAAAGGACCAACCAAGACTTGTAGGAAGACATTTTGGCAACTTTAAAGGGCTTTTTTAAAGGTTAAGACCTGGTTTTAGGGTTAGGTTAAGGCACAGGTGTCAAACTCAAGTACGCAACCGCGTCCCACATCCGGCCCACCATGCAGTTGTATTCGGCCCGTGAGATAATACGTCTTTTACCACGGCCTTTAAGTTTAGTTGGGCTCGTCAAAGTAAGGGGCTTCTATGAGTGTACAAGAATGTCTGTGTGTGTGTGTGTGTGTGTGTGTGTGTGCGCCTGGTGTCCCAGTACCTCAAGGTCCGATAATCCACTTGTCAACTGACAGTATACTCAAGAGAGTGTGGTCACAGTGACGGCCGCCGCATGTGTGTGTGTGTGTGTGTGTGTGTGTGAGATGTGGGACATTCCTGCCATACCAGACAATCACGCAGATCAGGAGACACACAGAGAGAGAGGGAGAGAGAGAGAGAGAGAGAGAGAGAGAGGTAATAAAACAACAGAGAGGGGAGAGAAGTCACAAGTTAGTGAGTGAATCCTATCATGTTTCTTGTGCTGTTAGAGGGGAAAAGAAGCAAATGTAAGAGACAAATGTGTGATACAAAGGTGTTGACATCCAATCAGCAAACACAGACGTTGGAGGGGACACATGAGTGAGACTTAGAAAGAGATGGGTCAATAAATGTAACTTTAAATTGGTTCATTTGGCGGGGAGAGTGTACATTAATAAGCATTTCTGCAAATGTAACAGAGGTAGTCACTGGACAGAAAATAAAAGCAGCACGATAAATGATCAGATATCTATTTAAGTGACATTGAAAATAGTGTACGCACAAGACGGAATACAGCGAGCAGCCACAGGATAAACAAAAACAAACTATTGCCACCTGCTGGTAAGAAAAGTAATCAGCTGTCGTCAATGCGTCGTGTGTGAGTGTATTGTCATTGTTTGTGTGTCCTGGGCATAGAATTTATAGAAATAATGGACATAACTTTCTGGTTTGAAGTGACGCCTATAGGAAGTAGGATGGTATAGCAGTAAGAGGGCAACTCCACTGGTTTTAAGTGAAACATAAGACAACCATACCTTTGCATATATGAAGTCTATGGACCTGGGCCTTGCACTAAAAACTGTTTTGATGAGGAACTGATTCAACTTCAGCTCTGTGTATGTTGCATCAAGTAACCAAGCAAAAGAACGACTCAGCTGTCTTTTGGCTCGTCCTTTGGTTTGGTTAGTTTTTCTTTAGAGAACTTTTGGTCCTCCTCTGTAAAAACGCTTGAATGAAGAAATTGCAGTGTAAAGAAAATGAAAAGCAATCTGTGGCTTTCCAGCATGTTAGCAGTTAGCTCAATAGCTCCAGTTAACAAGGTTGTTTTTTTTCCCCCCAATCTCAAATTGAAGCTCCACTGAGGTTCTGCACTTTTGTCAAAAATCCCACATGCTACATATTACCAATTGATTTGATCTGTTACCACTTTATTTTTTGGCTCTTTCGTTCTCATTCTCTAAATCAGGGGTCTCAAACTCAAATGACCTCGGGGCCACATGAGCTTCAAGTCTGGTCAGGAGGGGGCAGCTAAAAAACTAAAGGTCAAAAACTGTGTGGGAAAAACCAACCGTTCAGTAGGGGTGAGCAATACTAGCTCACAATGACATATAATAATGAAAAAACACTTATGATGCAAAATGAATCTATATAAATATAAGAAAAACACACTTTTAAGTGGTCACATACTACCGATTTGGGGGGTTTGAGTACCTCTGCTCTAAATCATGCTGGTTATTTGTTGTTCAGCCTCTGGAAAGTGCATCTGAAAAGCAATCGTGGGCCTTGGAGTGTCATGAACTCACAAACGTCTGTGTGTGTGTGAATTGACAAATGAGCACAATCCTGTGCGAGGCGTTGCCAGGCAACCCACGACAGCCCTAATGTAAGTGGAGACGACAGGATTCCCAAAACACCCGAGAAATCGCGGTTCGCCGTATCATGTCTGTTTTGTAACTTAAACCAGAGATGCACGCACACACGCACACACACACACACACACACACACTGGCTCAGGCTCCGCGGTCAGATTTATTACATCCTCCAACACAACACAGGCAAATGCTCGTGCATAGTTGTGTGAATGGGAAGACGAACGGTGAAGCCATAAAAACGGAGAGACACAGACAAAGCTCAGCTGACACAGTCATGTGCGTTGTACCCAGCTTTGCCATGTGACATGAATCAGATGTTGTACCACTATCAGCGCACATGAACGCACAGTGTTTATGGTTGGTCTTCTCTCCGGCTCATTTCCTCTCCGACTTGACCTTCTTGAATTCAGATGGTAAAACCCACACACACACAAGTTCAAAAAGCTTAACTTTTTCTTGTCGTTTTTATCTCGTAGGAAATGAGAGCCGTGTCAACTCTGATCCGATATCGGGCAGTTTTTGCTTTCATGATCCAGCAGGTTCGTGTCCGCTGCGTCTTTGGTACTTGGCAACAAACATCTCTTTATTGATTTAAAGCGCTCCGAGGTATTCGGCCTGTTTTTAACTGCTCTGTCTTATAAATACGACATCCTCCTCCTCCCGTTACAGTGTCTTCAATCAAAGCGATAAACAAAAGTCTTGTTTCTTGTATTTTCCACTTAAATTGTTGTCTCTCTCATCAACGTTCCCCTAAATCACCCTGTCATTGTCTACCTCCCTCCCTCCCTGTTGCTTGGTTGTTGTTTTTTTTTTTTTAAATTAATTTTGCACCCGAGCTGGAAGTTTCTGGGCAGAGGCTGAGCTTTCACAGCTGAGTGAAAGGAAGAAATACTGCCTTCCAAAGTGTTCCGCAATGAGTCCTCTCCACACTTACTCAGGGAACCAGCAGGACGCCTGGGCCAATGTGAAAAGCATTTCCCTGAAAGTCGTGAAAAAACAAAAACACACACACACATTGGTCACTTTACTGGGTTACACCGTTACACCGTGAGTCTGGTGCCAGAATCCTGTGGTGGTGGGATGACCCCCGTGAGTCTTTGGGAATCCATACAGTGCTTTGCAGTTTTTTTCCCCCTTATTTTCTGCAAAGAAAAGTTAGGGTTGTGGGGTCGGAACATAAAAAAAACTCTAGAGTGCATTAAAAAAACATGAGGTCATACGTGTGAGACATGAAACCCATTTCCAGTAGTCACGTTTGTTCATTAGCGCTTCCAACAAGTCATATTAAAAGAGTTATGACTAGAATAGGGGTAGTTTTTTTGAAAAATTCCCAACATCAGTTTCCCGAGTCGAGAAATATCTTCATATCTTCAATTCCGCACTTTTTAGACGCACTCGTAGGAGGACGGGACCTCATTCCCAGAACGTAAACAGTGTCCGCCATCTTTGCTAACAGTTATGCTAACAGGAATGAAGATATTGCTCGACTCAGGGGAAACTGAGCTTGGGAAGCACACTTTTTCTTATTACTTATTACTATATAAGTACTATTATATATATATAAGTACTACTATATTACTATATATTACTATATACTATACTATTCCACCCTTATTCCAGTAATACAAAGCTAAATGCTAATCGGCGAAGTATTCAAAAGGACAAAACCAAACTTTATCGACACATTAGTGAGGAAACGGCCATCAGTAGTTCAGTGAGAGTCTCGTCACTTTCCTTTCAGTGAGCCAACATGTAATCTCAGGCAATGTGTGGGCCATTAACAAGCTTGTTAGCTGACGTTTTTTTTTTAATCAGCAGCTGATGTGAATTAACAGTTCAAAGACGACAGAATTATAATTGAAATGATATTGCAAGTGAAATTAAAAGAGTAGCTACTTTCCAGACTGGACCAGGGCCAGAACCCTGGTCATACTTCCGGAAAATAATGATCCGTGTGAGCAAACAGCAAAACCATAAAAGTCACAGCGTGCAGGCGGCAGGACGCCTGCACGCTCAACACATGGCGACACACTTCTGACCCAATTTCCAACAATCTTCTTCTAATACTGTAATAATAATAATAATGTGAACAGAAAACTCCTGGAAAACACACATTTAGTGGAGTTTAAGTCAGAAAAGTGCCTCCGAAAATACAAAACTTTACATTTACTGTACTGTACGCGCCGTCGTGAGATTCGGTGTTTGTGAAGGGCCAACATCCCGAGGCATCCGCGAGTCAGTGCGTCTGATATATTGAGGCGAGGAAAATACCTGCCAGAGAGAGATCGTATCAGCTCTTTACCTGCAGCCCATCCCAGTCCATTAGTCCATCATCCTTCTTTCTCGCTGTAACATTCATCATGTTTATGTGGTGGATCATTTGTGCGCCGGCACCTTTCTGACTGCGTCTCCTTCATTCCCCCCCATGTATCACATCAAGACGTTTTTCGCTCCGGGCAATCACTCCGACGACAGTGTTGTTGTTGTCGGTGGCCGTTATTTCCTACTTCGCACAACTTCTCAATTATTTCAAAAGGTTATGTCATGTTTTAATACTGTTGAGGACTTATAATCACTGATTTTATTGCAGTAAGTCTGCTATGTTTTATTTATTTTTTTAAATGAACTGGGACCAGGACACAGGTTTTCTTCTGGTTTCCTCCCGCAGCCCAAAAAAACCTGCAGATTTGAGGATTAGGCTAATTGTAAAATTGTAAATTGACCATATTATGAGAGTGGATGGTTGTGTGTCCCTGTGATGGACTTTCGCCTTTCGCCCTATGTCCCTGCGACCCTCGTGTGGAGGATAAAGTAGTAGAAGAATGAATTAACGAATGAATGGCCCCTTTACTTGGACTTTTATCCCATTTTTGCTCTTTATTTATTTTCTGAAACAATTTAAAGTTGTAATCAACTAATAATAAGCCACTTAATAGACCTTATATACATAGAAGTCACATCAAGGCATAATTAACACATTCATTATTGATTTTAAGACATGCACAAGCTCTTAGTCCTGGTCATAGTTCATTAGTATATCTAGTGTTAATTATGCTTTTGCTGTACTTATTTAGGACTTATGAATAGTCAATTAAAGCTTATTACCAGGACTTTAAAATAAAGTGATTCCATTTAGAGATTACACTTTTTTTTCCCTGACGCCCATGACCTGACTGAACTCGAGTATCCTGTAATTTACCAGAGTAAGAGTCGCTTGGAGAGAGATGGTGTCTACATTTGCAGCCTTTAGGAGAAGCAGAGAGGAGACGTGATGCTGCATTCGTCTGGAATGTGGCACCAGTAACACAGATAAGGAAAAAAGCGGCCGAGACGAGCTACAAAGAGAGCTAAAGGCTTCACACCAATCATGTCGGTGTCTTGTTCCCTCTTTCTCTCCCACGGCACACTCCTCGTTTCTCTCTCTTCCATTTTTCACATCCTACGCTCATGCCCTCTCCGTCACTTTTCACCCCCCTTTTTTTTCCTATTTTTTCACCTCCTTCAAGGAGTTGTGTGTCATTCTCTGAGTCGTGGTTCGGCTGAGAAAGAACAGTCTCACACCAATCCACAGAGTAACTCTTGTTAATGTGGGCATATGAATTATGTCCTTGTGTCTGCCCACACGTTCCTTAATGACCCTGCTGTGACCTTCCTTTCAATGCAAAGAAACGTAAACACCCATTCACAGGTGATGTGTTAGATTGCCGGCGATTGACTTTCATTTTTTTAATTTCTTATGTACAAAACTCCTTGTTCAGAGGGTTCAATAGCAAACCCTGTATTGTATTGGCGACGTAGGAATGAGGAGACGCACCGAAACCGCAAGGAGCGTGAAAGGGCCCCTCCTCCTTTATCTGTCCGTCTTGCCAGCGACCCTCGTTAGTCACCGAAGTGTGCCGAAATGAACTCTGCGGACAATCTTACTCCATGTCGAGGGATTCCTGATGATGATGATGATGATGAATCCAGTGTGTGTACGTGTGCATATGCACATACATGCTTGTGTGTCTGTGTCCACAGCTGGAGTCTTCACACTTTGTTCAGGAGGGTGGGGGGGGGGGGGGGACATTAGTAAATACTAGCTGAGCACACCACATCCTTTTCACCCTAAAGCCCTGCAGGTAATGAGACAGAGGTGGTGCTACCTCTGGAAGGGGCAGCAGGAGATGACAAACAAGATTCACTGCCAAGCATTTCTCCTTCGTCTTATCACCTGCAGGCAAACAAGAGGAATCACTTTAACGTCTTTAACACGTTTTTATCGTGGAGCGTATTAACCTGCAGCTTTATTTGAGTTCGTTAACTCGGTTTAACCAACGGGAAAGTTTTATAGAGAAAAAAAAAACTTTCTGTTACAGTATTTTATCGTCCACGTTTGGTGAGAATGCTCCCAGCTGCTTGTGAAATGAGAAACAGGAATGCGCCGTGTGTGTTACAACAGATGTTGAACGGACCGTCGAAACCCGCTGTCATCAAATTCAGTATTGGAAGTGAATAGAAAATACACCAATCATTGACACGGATCCTTTCTGACCTTTATGACCACTGACCGCCAGCGGGAGTCAAATCACTACCTTCAGTCAGACCAGCGTTGGACTCAACCTGGATATTCTACCATACAGTTCTAGCACAACTCGGCTCGGATTGACTGGACTCAAGTTTCTTTTGCTTTTCCATCAGCGATAGTACCTGGTGCTTCTTTGAGTACCTGTGTGTCGTCACTGGAAGAGTCATGAGTGCCAATGCTGAACTGTAGACCAGTTAAAAAGACTTAAAAAAAATCCTGAAAACATTTAGCAAAGACATTTGTAAAATCTCTACAGTATCTGGCGTATTTAGCATTAGCACTGCCTAAAGCGGGCTAATCGTGAGCCGAATCACACCCGGTTCAGCCGTATTTTTAGTGTCAGGCGGAGTCTGCGCTCCGGTCATGCAGGAAGTACTGAACTAATATAAAGATGACTGGAGTTGCTGCAGCTTTACTGCATTAAGGAAAAATCAAACCGAAGACAATTAATCAACAGTGTCTTGGTGCATCCTGTTCTTTGGCTTCAGCATTAAAAGACACAGTGAGTTGATATTTTCATATTGGGTGCGCGTTGGTACTGAAAATAATCCCACAAAACACCCGGCCGCGTCAATGTCCGCAAATCGCACATAATTCCAAATAAGCGTCCTTTTTCAAAAACGGCAGCGCTGAAAAACGTCAACGCGCACGTCATTCGATATTGAATGGGATAACGCTATTTTGTTTCGGAGCGGTTATGTAGCAACCACATCCTTCTCTTTCAGAGGAGTCTTGTTTTAAATCCCCTCGGTCTGATTTCTCTCCCCGATGCTGTTTGTCTTTAGCTTAGTGGTATAACACTCCACATCCTGTCTTTGAAGCTGAGAGAGAAACAGAAAAACACGGAGAAGAACATGCTTATGTTGTTTGCTTCACGTGCATGTACGTATCCCGGAGCCAGACATTGTCCATCCCGACTGTGCTCTGGGTCGGAGCCAGTGGCTTGTCAAAATGAAAGCTTCAAAAACACATCATCAAGGTATGAAATACCTTCTCTCCTGCCAAGTTCTGCCTTATGGAAAAGCGCTCGCGAGGCAGCGTCGTGGTTCCGATTAATGTTGTTTATGGCACAGCGTGGGCGCCGGTATCCCGCCGTGACTGACATTTTACATTAGCACTGTAACGTAAGTGATGCCAGAGCGCAAACGCTCGTGTTTTCTGTGGCAAAGGAGATGCCAAGTGAGGACAAGGCAGCGGGGAGGAGAGCAGCACAGAGGAGAGCTAGCTGTTAGCAGACTTAATGGGAACCAGACCTGCTGGTGGAGAGGTAATTAAACTGCACAGCACAATGGCGTCACCACTTGTAAAGTCTTCAACAGAGGGTTTTTGTTTTTTTTTTGTTTTACCTCCCAAATCTTCCTTCTTTTCCAATCAATTCCCGAAAAATCTGTAAAACTGAATTCAACTGAATGTGGTGACGGAGCTCGTGTGTGGATTTAAGAGCTGTAATGCCCACCAAGTCCCCGAAGAAAGATTCATTTGGTAAGGTAACACAAATTATGCAACGCTTAGTGTTTGGACCGCTGCTGTTTTCCTTGCTCCATTTAAAACGTCTACACTGCAAGTCAAAGCGTGCGTTTATGGTCACGTCCACTGAAGAAGTTCATTTTGCAGGGGAGCGAGATCTGCCAACATGTTCCTGTTTTTCGTATTTACCAGTCAGAAAACCTCACAAATGTCTTCTCTTTTTCTTTTTTTTTTTTATTCCTCTGTTTGTAATTTAGTTCTTGGAGGCAGACTGTTCAGGTTAAGGTTTGCCAAGTTTAATCCAGTAAATGGATGTCTTGTGAAGTTAGGTTTGCAGTTCAAGTGGCAGCTGTGTTCAATGACGCTTCCTGCAGCACTCTGGTTGTCCAAAAGACTTTAGGTCCCCGTCCCCCCCCCACCCCCGTGCAAACTTAGCCCTCTATTCAGAAAAATCAATGTCGGGTGATAACAGCGTACTAACTTTTTAACAGTGACAAAGGACGGAAACCCAGCAGACATTTTTAGGCCACTGCTACGTTCATGGCCTCGTTTCCCAGTTTTTGCACATTACTGTACACTGAGGGAGGTGGGGGATGAGAAATCAATGGATGCAGCTTTAATGTCTTTTGTTTTACAATAAAAATTCCACGGTGAGCAATAAAGTTATAGTGTACTGTAAATACATTAATCCAACATCTGGCAGGTGATGTGTGTGTGTGTGTGTGTGTGTGTACACATGGAGGGACGACTAAATGAATCTCATGTCAGTTCTTGTTTGAGTTCAGTAAGAAGAGAAGATGAAGTAGAACCAAATTACAATCTCAAGTTCTCCCCGTAAAATGCAAATGCATCATCAAACTAGGTTTTAAATGACTGTTTTGATTGAGATACTCAAGTGGCGGAAATGATATACTCTGTGCATGTATGTCAAAATGAAACAGTCATAAAACTTTATCACTTGCACTTTTCTTCTTCTTCTTCTTCTTCTTCTTCTCACTCGCAGACAACATAAGAACCCAAAGGCTCTATGTGTGTGTGTGTGTGTGTGTGTGTAAGCCAATCACCCTAAGGAGGGTGTTAGGGTTCAGGGGGCATCAGAGGGGTGCAGGGTCATGACCTGCGATGTCACGCTCTAATTGTGATTGTCATGTTGATGGAGAGGAAAGAGACTGGAAAATTAGCAAGCTAACATAAATTTTAACGATAGGTACTGGGATGTACAGGGATATGTGTGTGTGTGTGTGTGTGCATAAGGGCGGGAGTGGAGGAGAGTGAGTTATTTTGTCCCGGGGCAAACGGAAACATTGTTCCACAGCCACAGCTCTTGTCTCTTAAGTGTTTTTGCTGTTGTGGGTGGAATGCTGCGGCGCTGAAGTCACAGGACACAGTTTGACACCAGGAGGAGGAGGAGGAGGAGGAGGAGGAGAGGGAGAGTTGGAGGTGTAGTGAGAAGAAAAAAAAAAAAGAATGAGACAATATGAGAATAACATGTCCCACAATGAGTAACATAAAGACAAAGAGCCAGAAAGAATTATTTGCCTCCAAACCAGAGAGTTGGACATAAAATAAACAAAAGACAGATACGAGAAAATTGCGTGCAATGACAGACAGAAATGAAGAATTAAGGCACAGTTAAGAGGAAAAGATGCGGCGAGACAAATGAAAAGTGAAGACGAGAGAGAGAGAGAGAGAGAGAGCGATGGTTCCCTCCCCATGCCTGTCATTTTTTCCCTGCAGTCTTTCCTTCTCAACTCCGGGCTGTGAATATCCTCAGGCCAGCCCACCTTTGGAATTTACAGTCCGATGGGCCTGCTAATAAAACACATGTGGACTTGTAGAGGAATGGGGAGGAACAGCGGCCTGAGAACAGCCTCTCCTCTGTACCCGAGCATATATATATATATATATATATATATATATGTATATACACACATATACACACATAGTATAAGTGCAGGACATACTGTATACCTGCTAATACGTGGGCAAACTCACTTCTTGACGTGGGTCAAGAAGAGCCTCTCCGCTTCAAACCGAGCATCACAGCTGACTTCAGTGACCTTGAACATGAGCCGTGGTTGTTGGTGTTACAGCAACTGCTGATTTACTGGGATTTAGAGGGATTACTTGACTGGGATTTTCACACACACACACACACAACAATCCCGAGGGGTTTTTACAAGAGAATGGTCTGAAGAAGAGGAAATATCCACTAAGTGGCAGTTCTCTGAGAGAGGGGGAAAAAAAACGCGCGCACACACACACGGCGTGTCAAATCCTAAAGTGCATGAGCTACAGTTTGCGAAAGACAAACTTTACGAGGTGTCCTGTGTAAACAGTCAAGTGTTCGCCGTGCTCGCGACGAACGAGGCTCCCTCTGGTTCGCAGGTGTTAATTTGTGATGAAGGAACTTATCAGCGTATGACATTTTTAGGAAATAAGGGGGGGTTTTTATATTCGGTCCTCTGGGAACAATAAATGTCCGAACCGGATTTAATCCAAATCCATCCAAATGGTTATAAAAACCCAAGTTTTATTCAGAATATAATCGTCAAGGTCTATAGATTGTAACAAGAATAACACACATTATTGCCTCGGTATCAGCCTACAACGGACATAAAAAGAAAGGCTGTTGCATGGGATCAATTAAAAGCATATATTACAAATTTGTAATGGATCACTGGGGTATTAGGCTACAAATGTTCCACACGTGTGACTGATTTGTCTTTGGCGGCGCATTAGAACGCTGACCAGGACAGAGCTGCCCTCCAGTCCAGCTGAAATCAGATCTAATAACAACGGACGAGAGGATCACGCTCAGCACTTCTTTATCCCTCCGCAAAAACGAAGGCCTTTACGTGACGCTAGAAATAAAATGTTTATGAAGCACGTTTTAGTGTTAGAAACAGGTGTTTTGTTAAAAAAGGAGAAGTAAGAAGTGAGGAAGTGCTCTCATGGAAAAACCCTGGAGACAAAAATACTAATAATGGCTGATCTACGCAGGAGATAAAAGATGCTAAAAGAGATATGATGAATTAAAGAGGTAAGAATGTTGAAGGACACTAAAGGGCAGAGCAAAAATAATGTGTTACACCCTAAAATTGAAGAAGAGAGTACAAATTAATAGCAAATCTCAGCTAAAAGTCAGATTAAAAAGGGCGACCCGCCTTTAAGTTCCTTTTTTTTTAAAAACAAATATGAACATGTTCTGCGGCTCTCAGGTCTCCAGGGAGGCTCGATTATTGTATTAGTTCTGCAGATATTGGAATTTTAAAACACGTTCATCTTCCTGCCATGTCCCGGGGGGAAACATGGCAAAATCTCAACGTGGAAAACAACCAAAAACAAAAAGCTTAAAGAATGAAATCACCTTAACCAACCAGTTAAACCAGAAACTACCTTAAATCTAACGATCCAGTAAAGGACAGTAGTAGTTAGGCTACAACCAACGTAAAGGCTTTGTGTCTGTACTGCTCTTGTCTCTCTTTTGTCCTGTCCTGTGATTCATCCTCCAGCTGTCCACTAAATGTGTCCTTGCCGGGCAGGTATACGTTCAAGGATGATCCCCCTGCGTCGAGAGCTTGCAATTAAACGTTTTTATGTACTTTCCTCAAGGGGAGCGTTTTTGTCTGTGACAGAGAAAGGGGGGGTGGCTTCACGCAGGGACCCTTGCTTCCCCAAACGCGGGGCCCTTTTTCTGAGTTTTGTGAGACTCCGGGGGGTTTGAGTGCAGAGACACAGAGACTGAGAGCACTGTCACCAAAAACCTCTCCAGCTCCACCTCGCTCCTCATGAATCTCCCGGGTCCTGGGAGAGTCCGCGAGATCCATGTGTCTGTGCTGCAGGAATATGCTCCAGGGTTGTTCATCTAACCCACATACATACTTACATACATCACCGTCCTACACGGAGTAATGTAAGTGTGGAGGAGACAGAGAGCGACAGAACATGATATGGTAAAACAATACTTTTTTTACATATGTAGACCTGACAAGAAGAAGAAGAAGAAGAAGAAGAAGAAGAAGTATAAAGCCACTATTGCACAGCAGCATTGTCTTAAGGTCTGCAGGGTTAGTCTTTGCACTTTCTTTGAAATTTTATTTGCATTCCGGACATGTTTTATGAGTCGATTTCTTATGGGAAACAAAAGGGGAAATGTCCCTTTTGTTTCCCGAGCTGACCCACATCATCTGGACCTACAGATGGCTGGGATCCAAATGGGGTCAAATCAAGGCTAAGACCCGCTCTGTATTATCATCATTATTATTATTATTATTAGGACGAGGGCAGTGATCGTATAGAATGTCTTAATGTACAGCATATCCAGAGTTGGACATGTTGCCAAAGTAAAAGTGAAAATATAACATTGAGATTATGGAAGAAAAACATAATCTTCCAGTTGTAGTTGGACAGAGCATCACAATTAGAATCTATATATTGAGGTTGGGGGAGGAGGGGGGATGGGCAGTGTACAGTTAAATAGAAGGCGGGGTTTGAATGGTTTTGAGGGGAAACAGTCGAGCCAAGACTCCAGCATGTGGGAAACAAAGCAGGGTTGTTGTCTTCATTCATCGGCATCAGTGGACATTAATTAAGTGAGACGCTTGAATGTAGACTCGGCGGCCCCCTTACGGACATGCTTCCATACAGGCACGTAGAAAGCAATTAAAATGTGATGAAGTGATTTAAAAGGGAATTCATTTGCTCTTGAAGAAGCAGATTTTGGATATAGAAGTTTGAAAAAAATGCTAATTTTTACACTAAATAAAGCACCGAGAACAAGAGAAAACATCCTCAAATTTTTTTTTTTATTCTCCCCCCCGTGTATAAATCATAATAATAACAGCAGCATAAATCACACTATATCTGTAAAGTGTATCTATGGCCAGCAGGGGAAAACTGTGTCACGGGTTAAAGTATGTCATTTTGCCACAGGTGCGCGTGTTTTAACGGCTCGTGGGTTGAGCGACGTGGCACCTTGACAAACGACAGGCTGGGATTGATGGGCTTTCGCTTCGGGACGAATGAAACAGTCAGCCCGAGTTCAGACACATCTGTCTGTCTGTCTGTCTGTCTGTCTGTCTGACACAGAAAAGGCCACCGATGGAAGCGAGCGTGCGAGGTTTGTGCTCTCGGCTCAGCGTGTGTGAGAGATTTTGTCCATTTGAGGTTTAAAGGTCAAAGGGAAACTGAGCAGAATGTAAAGCACATGCAGTCCATCTCTGTTAGAATCTATCAGGGGTGTCCAATAAATCCAATATTGATCCAAACGACCTTCGGAATCGAAGAGTGGCGTCACGCGGACGTGCCAGAGGTTGTGGTTGTAGCCGCCGTAGCGCGACTACAAGTTTCCTCCTCCCACGAACATGGAACTGCTGCCAACTAACAACAACCACCACGGCGACGGCGGACTCGAACCCGCCTCCCGCTTCTCTGAAATCACCGGTGTGGAAATATTTGGCATTTGCCGTGACTTTTGGAAAACCACAGCGTGTAAACACACGGAGCAAAGCACAGGACATCTCCGCGTGCGTCATGAGGACGTAGACGAAACTGCGAAAACAACTCTGTCTAACTCTTCTAGGTGTCGCCTTCCATGTATGATAATGTTATCGGGAGGTCAGAGGTCAGATTTAGTACCTTAACAACAGATTACTGGTTCTTCTATACCAGCTGATAAATAAGAAGGGGTTAATGTGCCGATTATGTAAGAGCGTGTCATACCGTCGCGATCATTCTGAGTGGATTGATTGGCCGTGTCACGCTCACAGCGATACGAGGCACGAGCATGTGACTGGATGGATTCATCGGACATCGACGCATCCTTGAAACTCTCACGTAAAGGCTTTGTGTACAGGGATGAGAGGGGGGGGGGATTAAAAGTATTAAAACAGTCAAAACATCAGCGGCTTTGACACAAATGGTTCCCCTGCAGAAGTTATTGCGATGATTGAATAATGGTGGGAAAACTGCGCACACGCTTAAAAAAATAAGAGCATCATAACAGTTTAAAATCTTTGTTTGTTCTTGCTCTTCGAATAATCACCTCACAGTAAAGCCACGTAATGGACTGCACCCCCCCCCCCCTAATCTAGAACACAAAGGGCTGACTAATCCGGGCCTTGCAGAATTTGGAGCAACGCTTGTTAAAATGCAGCAGTTTTTTTGTTGTTTTGTTTTTTTTCTTCTGTTAATGAGCTCGCTGTACAAGACTCTCTCAGCTCGGTGCCAGGCTTTAGCCACATTACTAACAGTGACTCTCTTAATGTGGTTGACGCGGGCTGACAAACTGGAGTCAGCCCGTTGTCTATCCTGTTAATTAACCTGTTTCTTTTAAAAGTGCTTTTTTTAAATCAGTTAGATGTTGCATGATGTGATGGATGTGTGGTTTCAGCTTCTCCAAGTGCGGCGCAGCACTTTTCTGTATCGCGCTTCGGGGCAACGACTGGTGTGTGTGTGTGTGTGTGTGTTCGCAGAGGTCTGCTAGGATCTATCCGACGTAAATTTCGTCATCTGTGCGTTTCTGCTTTTTCCGATTCGAAAGTGAAGCGCGTGTGTGGAGTAGTGAAACGCTGAAAAGAATACTTCACCAATTTGGATTTAGCGTTGTATTACTAGAATAGGGGTAGTGTTTTTCAAAAATTGTGCTTCCCATCCTCAGTTTCCCCTTCGTTGAGAAATGTCTTCATTCTTTTCTTTGTTACGCGCCCACAAAGAAAGCAGCAAGGGTGACTCAGGAGAGGAAAATAAATGCTATTATAAATAGAAACAACAATCTCTAAACTGGAGAAGAGGAAAGATGACTGACGGAAATAAGCGACAGTAAATGCAAGGGCAAAAGAAAACTTGCATTTCACTGCCCTCAAATGTCAATTCTGTGTGGATAAAAAAAGCAAAAAAAGGTGATCAAATTCATATACTCTGCAGATTTGACCAATTCTCCAAAGCTTGACTAACAATTCCTGTAATGAGGAAAGGATTAAGTAAATGATTAGAATGACAATGCCTCACATATTATTTAGTATTGGCAGATTATTATCTGCGAATCCATGGTCCTTTTCTGCAGCCTCCATCAAAGCCTCTTTGACAAAAAATGTGCAAGTTTTGGATTTTGGAACCAGCAGAATCAGCAAAACCATTCCTACATTCTGCCCTGAGGTGTTTTTTTCTACTTCTCAAATGTCAAAAATGCAGCCGAAACAAAAGTATTTGTTACTGTTTTGTATGTTTTACTTCGACCCCCCCCCGTCCAAACTCGCCAGCGAGTGAAAGAATTAAAAAGAAGTCAAAGAAAATGTGAAAATACTGAGCAGAGTTGTGCCAGAAATGTTGTTTATGTGCCAAAAATAAAGCAAGAAGAAGAAAAAGAAGAAACTGGCTCGTTCCCAATCATGCCAATGAGAGCCAAAGTAAAAATAAATAAATAAAATAAAAAAGGGCACAGGCCGTACCTTATGGTCACCACCCCCCCCCCCCTTCTTCCTTTTTCCGTTACCTCCTGGGCCTGGAGAGTGGCTGTGCTGCTTCATGTACTGTGCACGTTTGGCCCGAACATTCAATTCATTGTGAATCAATGGGGTGTAAAT
The DNA here is from genome assembly GCF_958295425.1 of Solea solea. Lineage (NCBI taxonomy): Eukaryota > Metazoa > Chordata > Actinopteri > Pleuronectiformes > Soleidae > Solea > Solea solea. The sequence goes on along the minus strand of NC_081136.1, from coordinate 30,339,665 downwards.
GACGAGCACGGACACAGCCGAGCATTAAGTGATGATCTGCCGTAAACAAAGGATCAGAGTGTGTGAAGGACGGACTGGAGAGCGTTTAAAACCATCACAGAACACAGAGGGCAGGTCAAAGACGAGATTGTGTTCTCTTCGTGCCATCAAATTGATCGCTTTCACGAGTGTTGTATTATTTTTGCTCGCTCAGGACATTTAAATCCATTCAGTCAGGAGTGCAGGATGTTTAAATCAGCACATGTTTGGGTTGTTTTCTTCCTCCGCTGCCTAAGTCAACATTAATTGGGCCAGAAAGTTCAATGAATAGTGTCTTTATCCCACTTGGATCACTGCAGCTTCTACTCAAAAAAAAAAACATCTCCTAGGGTGGTCGAGGCTCGGGAGCAAGAGCGCAGCAGAAGTGAATTACTGACCCAAAAAGCTGTATTTTCATTTAGAAAAGGACAAGATTAGAGATGCACGAAACTTGAAAACCAGATTTGGAGGCAGCGCAGTAACAACATTAGAAGGCCCTGATGCGATTAGCGGCGTGGCTCGGGCACGTAAATGTGACTTTAAGAAGGACTGTGGCGCTTCTTGGTAGCAATTTGTTTAAGTAGCGGAGGTGTACGAGTTGTAGGGCACGGGCGAGCGAGACATAATTGAACATGATGTATGGTTTTCTGCTGGACCGGGAGCCGGCCGGCAGGAAGCGCTCATCCATCAAACCAACGTGCTTACATCTTTAGTGTCTGACCGAACACTTTAAGCTGTAGTTAATTTGATTGGGCATTTCCAAATCAAATTTGGAACGACGGGTCTATTAAGTCGCCCTCTTTTGTGTCTCTGCATTTTGACATTTGAAGGTCATATTGTTTTTTTCAGGTTGGTTATAAAATGTACTGCCAAAGTACTGCGGTCATGAGATACATACAATATACAAGTTTAGCGTTTATGCTAGAAAACACTGCTACGTTTCATGAGAATAGGCTGAAACTGTTTCAATGGCAGTAAAAGCAAGTTGTCTTCTCATCAGAAGTAACAATTCATACAGCTTCTACTGCTTTATCCTCCACATGAGGGCCATGGGGGGGGCGTTGGTGCCAATCCCAGCTGACATGGGGCGAGGACAGGTCGCCTTGGAAACGTCCACCAATGTAAAAGGATTATATAAACAGATACTCACTGAGCATACATGAAAATGCTAATGCTCTTGAAAACCCAGCTCTTCCAAGAGCATCTTCTGTGCTAGCACTTACCTTACCCCTACCCCCTCCCCTGATCGCCTTCTGCACTTGGATCAGTCCACTGTTCCCATCTAGTGGAGTAGCTTATTCCTCGCGTGGATAAAAGCCTCTGCTAAATGCTTAAATGTTAAATTAAAACTAGGGTTAGAGCTCAATCCTTGCCCCCATCTGCCCCTGCGCTGCCACTTGACAGGACCCATTTTCAAAACGTAGGACAATCTTACATTGTTACGCACTGCAGCTTTAAGCGTTGGAGTGAAACTGCTAAATCTCCACCTTTTTCTAAGAACTCTCTTGGCTCAGAAAACAGGAAAGTGTGACCTCAGTGTTTGTGTCACTTCTGCTGCGGCTCCAAAACATTTCACAAGCGTTTAATATCGCAGGCATGACCTCGTGAAAGCCTTTGTTTCGCTGGCGGTGGACTGAGGTCACTCCTGTCACGTCCTCGGGGCTGATCGCACGGCTCGCTGCAAAGAGGGCAACAGTGCACCTGAAGAGACTCTGAGCTGATTAATTAGCAGAGCTGGTTTTTTTTTGTACAATGAATAAATCTGTGGAGGTTGAATTGGAAGACTATTTCCCCCTCTCTCTTCCTTGGTTGGCGCTGTCAAGTTCGATGCCGTTGAGTCAAGCCTTGCCGGTCTGGACTGTCGCCACCGGTTCTCTTGAGAGCAGGTGACCTTTGACTCCGCGGTAGCCTTGAGTTCGTCACCCATTGACCCCAGCAGTTACAAGGGTGCATTCCCAATGAGAGAGGGTGGAAGGCCCTGCAACCCCCCGTGACCACAAACACAAACACATGCGCGCACATTCACAGGCAGAAAAACATATTTTAAATACCTCACTCTGCCACTACAGTCAGCAAAAAAAGAAAAACTGACTTGTTTGAATAATCAAGTTGGACGTTTGAAGGTTTTTTTCAAGAATGTGATTAAATTTCCCCAGAGTCACAAAGTCTGGCACGGCTTTATTAATTAGCTCAAAGAGAGGCAAATGATTTATGACCCGAGTCTTTGGTGTCAGGGCTTAGAGTTGTGCAAATAGGTATCATTAGTGTGTGAGACGCTCTAAGTAGTGGCCATATACATAATGAACGCTTTCATTAGGAATCAGTGTGTGTGTGTGTGTGTGTGTGTGAGAGAGTGGTGTCTGTGTTGTGGCAGCATGATATCCACGGGAGTATGCACGCATGCTTGTGTGTGTACTTTTTTTTTTTTGATTTGCTTTGTTTTTCCTCTCTCTCTCTCTCTCTCTCTCTATCATCAGGGTTACTGTATTTGGCAACAAGCAACAAGGTTTCATCAGCGCACGGCCAAGTCTCACACGCAACCACCGCTCTCTCGCTTTTCCGCCTGTTCTTTCATCCTTCCAACGCCAAATAAAAGTGGGGGCATCTGTCATGACATTAATAGTTTAAGTAAAAGCACTCGATGTTTCTCATGGGAAACCTCTGCCTCATTATGTTTTGGGTTTTTTTTTACACACACACACACACACACACACACCCTAGCTGCAGGCTGCTGGTTCATGGTTATGGGCTTGCAGTGGGTTGATAACTTACCAAGCCTTGCACATACTGTAGCTTCAGGGCCCCCAGGTATACTTCTGCGTACATGCTGCACACGCAGAAGTGCGCGTTGCATTGCATCGTGGACCCTGGTATACAAGCACGTCAGGGTCCTGTCGTGTACGCCCTTCACCATTGGGTAGCGGTACAAGTCTGGGAACGCAGGGAACGGGACGCGTTCCTACTAAAAGAAGAAGAGAGCGATGCTACAGCTCCCTCGGACACGTCTGGTTTGAAGGGCTAAAAAGCAGCGGAAAGATCCGGGGGGGTCAGCCGGTTCGAGGTTCGTCAGGTCGTGGCTCGGATGACTATCCTTTGGCGACTACTTCTTCTGTTTTTTCTGCTTGGTAAGTGGGGCTTAATACTTCACCCATTAGTGGGGTGGAAATTCAGTCCATGCGCAGCCAATAATACGGGGTGACATCATATGACAGCAACTGTGCTGCATCTTGTCTTCCTTTTGCGATAGTCCCAATTGTGATTTTGCGATTACCACTGCAGCCCTAATAGATGTACTCCGATTTTCAGATTTCAGTCCCCCATTTTGCACAAACGTCTTTGTAAACATTCAGATATTAAATTAGCAACGTCCCCATTCATACTGGCGTCAGCTCGTGGCAGACGGCAACAATCTCACTGTAATTTCTCCAGAAACGGCCTACTCGTGTTACACTCAACCTGTCCTCCAACTGAAACGTACATATGGGTCGTTTTCTGAAAACCCCTGAATGCGACGTAAAGGTATGTTTTTACTAGTATTTTCCAACTCGAATATGCACAGATGTTACTGAGGGTAGGGTTAGGGCAAAAAGAAAGGGTTAGGTAGTAAAAATTAAAAAAATATTAAAAAAGGTGGTATAGTTAGGAATCGAACCATTGTCGACCACACTCCGGCACAGTACTCTCACCACTGAGCCGACTGCAGGTGCCGACATCAGCGAAGCCACTAGATACCGTGTCTAAGGCGGAAGTGGTTGCTGTTATGTATACAACCGCTAGGGGCACTGGTTTTGAAAACGTAAACATAGGTCGTAATTCCTGCATACGACCTATATGTACGTTTCGTTGGAGGACAGTCTGGTTACACTATAGCGCGTCCTTCTTCAAATAACACGTCTCATTGACTCTTCTTTACCCCCCCGACTGACAACCCAGTGACCTCCTCACAGCCACTCTTCGGCGTAACGGGAATTTATTCAGCACAATCGCGCTGAAATCTCAATTTCATCAACACGCTCTGCGCTACATTAGTGCTGCTCAGCTGCCTGTGGATGAAACCGCAGTGACACACATGCACCTCTCTCCCAGTCAAACGCTCACGCAGTGACGGCGCGAAAGCGGCCAAATAACTGCAGCCAACACCAGTTTGTCATTGACAGAGTGAGTCGCTCAACGTGTCCGTGTTTGGGTGAATCCGTACATCCTGCAGGCTGGTCCGTCAGTTTCTTCAAGCTGTGCCTCGAGCTGCCTTTTTTATACTCAAGACTACAGCAAGTGCTAATGTTTGAGGTGAGATACAGAAAAATGAAAACAAGCAAAGCACCAATCATATGGTTATTTATAATTCCACGATCTAAAAATATCTGATTCTGCTGCATTTTGTTCTCACCGTGAGACAAACGACATTTAAATAGCTCTCAGAGATAAATTACCAAAATGAAACAGTGACTCCTATTTGGGACACAATTAAGAGCATATCCACAGGGGCATCTTCTGATGGCTTCGGTCCTTGGGGACTCATTGATCTCAGCGGGCAGGTTTTATCTCACTTCCTGTCCTCCCTGCTGCTGCACGCAGATGGTTGAGTGTCTTCAAACAGCTTAATAATAATAATAATAATAATAATAATAATAATAACGCCATTTTAAAAAGCTCTCTTTTACGAGGGTGGGAGATTTGAACTTTCGCAAAAGCATATTTCCTTATCAGTTATTGTTCCCTCACTGTATGTGTCTTTTTATCTTTGCCTCAGAACACACACACACACACACACACACACACAGAGACTCTATGGGAGTTGGCTGCCATGTTGCCTCATTGTGTGTGATGCCAAGGCAGCAGCCTGGTTGCAGCAGCGACTGTGAGTCACAGCTCGCAGGAACACAGGAAGGAGCCATGGCACCCGCTCATTAACAGCACACGTGTAACGCATGTACGTACACAAGCCACAGGAGTCCACGAGGAGAAACCAGGTGCAAGTGCAGCTGCAGAAGTTTCTCTGATTCAGGTCGGATGAGTGTGTGTGTGTGTCTCCAGAATCTTTTTGTCTGTCAGGTCGTGTGTTCCGTGTGTTTATTTCTTCTTCGTCAATTTCCAGGAATCCAAACGCACTGAAGTACTGCGGCCTTAAGAGCCAACGCACACACAATCAACAAACAAAAATTCAGCCGACGACCGCATTAACAGCTCTGGTGCCGTCTTTTGTTTGCATTCTTCGGCGATGGTAGGTACGCCGCGCTTGGGTGCAGAAATCCATGGTGGCACGCCACATGCGTAGACGCGAGCGCCTTGTGTTTACACCTGGGCGACTGCACGCACACGTCAGTGTTTGCAGATTGCATTAAAAGCCCCCATTAGCGATGAAGAGATCCGATAAGACTCATTAGTACAACCTGTGAACCAGCTGACCCACATAGCAGAGCACTGCAGGTTTAGCAGCAGCACCACCATTCAACCGACAAGTAGTCGAATGAGGAACTTCAGATTTAGACCTTTATTAGCGGGAGTTATGACACCACAAATATGACCTAAATTATTCATAAAGTACAGGCAGTAATGCTACCAATGACAAGGAGCAGGTTGAACCCCAAAATGCCCAAATCACTAGTAAGAAAGTCTCAAGGTTTAATACAGCAAACAGTGGTAGAGACTCAGTATCAGAAAACAGGAGGCAGACTTTTAAGTCAAAAGGTAGAAAACTGGTCTAAATACACAGGGAAATACCACAATGAACAGTAATGCTGACACACTTCACCCTAAGGACAAATATGAACTGGCAGAGAGCATGAGGGAAGGGCAGGTATATATGTGAGGGGAGGCAATCAGACACAGGTGAAACTCATTGGGGCAGGTGCAGCTAATCAAAGGGGCGGGACACACAGCAGGGCAGGAAGGGAAGACACCTAAAGGCAACGTGTACATTTCAAAATAAAACAGAAAAAAAAGAAAAATTAGACATAACAAATATGGGAAGCAAGATTGATTTCCATTAGTGTAATTTCATGAAACACATTTGAAAGGATAAGTCTTGCATGAATTACCCTGTAAAGCTGGGGTAGGCAACATATTTTGGTGCTTTTTTTTTAACAAACTAGTCCTTAACAAGAGACTTGAACCAATCACATGGCAGTTTAAAGAGAGAGGATGCTCTTATTGGCTGCTTAAACATAGTCCAGTCGGTGCTCATTTGGTAGCAGATTCTCAGGACAGAACCTTGATTCCAAACTGTTTGTACTTAAATCCTGAGGATAAGTAGAAACTAACGCTAACCATCAGTCACCTAAGGCTCCCTTTGCACAGCAGCCATTTCGACAAGTTTTAGCAGGGAAAGCACACGTGTTACTGATCACATTCATGACTCATGTCCAGTTCATGTAATAACTAAAGAGACAGCGAGCCTGCAAGCGCTCCGAAAATGAAGACGATAAACAGACGTCATTAATTTGATTATACTGTATACACTTGTGCTAGCCATCAAAATGGCTGCTACGCAAAATGTCCGTTATAAATCAAGCGCACTAATTTCGTTCTGCAAATGAAAAAATCATGGATGTACATTAACAAGCCCAGCTTTCCTGTCAGAAGGTCACTTTCCACAGCTTCCCTGTTGTTGTCACACGGAGTCGAGTAGTGAAGTACTTTGGCTGCTCTGCTGAATCGGCCATAAATCACTGTAATGGACGTGTTTGCGGGATGTTAGGATCCAACGAGTCATAACTCATTAATGTGGCCTGCGCTGCTCATAAACAACATACGGGGGCATCTTTACTTACAGGTGCTTTGTCGGGAGATGTGCTGTGGGAATGTGGGTGAATAAAAGGCTCCGGCTCCCTCACTCTCTACACACACACATTCACCTGAGCCCACCTGTGACTGTGTTATTCTACCCCCAGCAGCAGCCCCAGGAGAGCTCAGGCAGGTGTCACATTACATCGCTGACACACTTTCCCATTAGCCACAGCTCATTAGAGTAAGCCGGCGCCTCTCCACACACTAATCACTGTTTGAGAAGTCCTGCTCTCGCTCAGCCCGAGCTGTTATTGCTTCAACTGAAAGTTGAGCCGCCAGTGTTGTTGACTTGTAAAACTGTGCTACGATAATGTCAAGTGTTGAGGGAACTGGAGAACTGTTGGCAATAAATCTGAATAAACCTCTTTTTGGCCTTTTTAATCCTATATCCATCATAGACAATAATAACCCAAGTCTGTAGGGGAAAGAAAGCAAGAGAACACTTGCTCAGGTTATACACTACAGGACCGCCTGTAGTCCTGATTACGGCATACACTTTGTCAATTATGCGATGACACAGCATTTGTTTTATTCCATGGTCGCTTGAATTTTTGCCAACTTGTTAAAAGGTAGGGTTGGAGATCCTGGAAAAACAGTTAGAGCACGGTTAAGGTTTCCTTTCTTCAGACTTTCCCTTCGAAGCTCCGCCTCCAGAGCACAGGATCGGAAGTATTCGGTACTTTTTGGTGACGCCGAGTTTTTTGGGACGCAAATATTCAAGACTCGCAAAGACATAAAGTCCGTTTGTGTCAGTTGTCGCCACCGTTCAAAAGCAGCATCCAGGTTCTCTCTGGTCGCTGCATCAGCCTTTTTCTTGGCGGTAACTTTTACCAAAGTATGAAAGGGTCCATGACTTTGAGTAGAAATATGGATTTCAGTGAGTGTTCAGTACTTCTTTTCGAAATGCTTTTCTCCAGCACATCCCAACGATTCTCAGTGGGACCGAGGTCTGCAGACACATTTGTCCTATCAGGTATCGCCGCATGCACCAAAATTTATATGAAGTTGTCGCGTGCACTGCCAAGAATTCTCCCATCGTGCTGTTACCAACCGTTTTTATATTTGCACACACTAAATCACATGGTAATAACGTTACACATACATGAATTCTTAATTTAATGGAAGGGAACCACATGGGAATGGAATTATTGTTTTATTAGGGTTATTGTTTTTATTATAACTCAAAAGTGGGGGGAGAAAAAAAGAATATTTCCTCTGTAATTTATATATAATTTTAGTGTGAATCCCCTTGTGTTACAACATACCTTCCTATGTGTGCAACTCTGCCAAGAGTTCCAGTGTTTGCTCTTTATTCAGTCCAGTGTTTGTTGATCTGACTCTCCATTGGTCTCCGAAGCAAAACAAAATCCTGCCCCATTTATGACACGTACAAACGGAGTGATTCAGAGTCTGATTATGACGGTGTCCGGACTTGGCTCAGCGGCTGCTTTCAAAACTCCTCAGACACAAATGAGAGATGACAGGAGGTTGGAGAGAGGGTTTGAGACAGAATGATAGATGGACCAGGCAACAGAGGAGACATATTCAGTGGACGCAGGCCATGAGTTCTGCTGAAGGGGGCAACAGGGGGAGCTTTCTGAGCTCCTCCTCTGGAGAGTTCCAGCCCCTCCTCAGGACTGAGTAAGTCTCCGCCATCCTTCATATTCCCCCATGTTCCCTCTCTTTTTATATCTCCCCCCCCCCCCCCTCCCTTGATACTCCTCCATCTGTCTCTTCTCTTCTCTTCTCTCCCCTCTCGCTGCTCTTCTCCCTCGCTCCTGCCCTCCGCACAGAGGTGATGACAGAACATCCCGGGCATGTGTTGCACAGACGAACCTCCAGAGCTTGGAGAGACACACACACACACACACACACACACACACACTCAGCTATGCACAGGCGCAGAGCACATGTTGAATGGATTAATTCTACATATTCACCTTCAAGTCCAGAATATCTTATATACCTTTTTTTGTACTGAAACTAGCAGGTGAAGCTGTTAAAAAAAAAAAAAGGCCATTCCACCTTATTGCCTTTGCGAGTGTTTTTGTTGCACCTCTGTGTCACGTGCGTCACCTGTGCGTGAAATGTAACTTCACAGATGCACCGGAAAGGACTTTAGTGGTTTCTATTTTACGTCTTTTACTTCAGTGTCTCTAAACGTTGATTGTTTAAATGATGTGAATCATGAAATAAAGTTTTAAAATGTAGGGATTAGTATCTAGATTTAAATCCTATTTAATCGCATGACTGTAATAATGTCAATAAAACAAATGTCATGTTTGGGCTTCATTTCTTTTTTATGGGGAGAACAATATTCGTTACACAGCTGGAGAATGAAGTTTTGTTGTGTTGTGTTGTTAACTGCTTCATATTTCATATACTGGTCACAGAAAGCGGTATCATCGCATCCCTATTATAAAAAATAAGGATAAAACCACGTTCAGAGTCATTTGAGCCAGTATAACAGCCCAGAATAAAGTATAGTATAGTTTGTCCCAGGCCAGAGTATATATATTTATTTACACAGTATATTCATTCACTAATATTTATAAACAGGAACAGGAACATGGGTTTACTTTATGGTATAATCTCCATTTTAGCTGAAAATAAAACATGTTCTTGGAAGTCATCATCTATTTTAGTAAGTTTCAACAAACTTTTGACTATCTTTACACAAGAGGGGTATAGTCTGGCCTATAGGCTAATTTATACTCCAAGGCCATAATATACCTGGGGTATAATCTAGCTCTTTAACCCCATGTTTATTCTGGACGGGGGTGTATGCTACACTTGGGTGAATGCTGATTAAAACTGTTATTGCACAGTGAAAACACACTGCAATATTGAATAACTGCCTCATTGCAATTCTACAGCGATAAAATCCTAATAAATCCAGGCGGTCCGATGGTCACAAGAGGTTTAACGCTGATGAAAAACCTTTTCTTCCTTCTAACCTGGGATTAAACTGTTGAAACTGAATGATAGGACATTTTGTGCCATTGAATGAATCGCTTTCTCTCTTCTCCCTAAAGCGAGAGATAAAAGCTTTTTGGTGAGAACAAAACAAGGACATTGACACCGAGCTCTTGTAAATGTGATTTTGAGATTAAACATGACGTGCTGTGAGCTGTGGAGATATTGAGGCGTGGAGGCGACACTGCAAAACGGAGGAGAAGATCATTCCCGTGCAACCGTAGTTGTTCCCGAGTCATTTGTAACACACTTTACGTGATGAAACTTCAAGGTTCCACTCATAAATCAGGAGCGTCCACATTCCTGTGTGTGACTGAACACAACCCGCCACATTGTTATACTGTGTCACCGCTCTGTTATTAAGGTAATGACTGTACTTCCGAGCGAACATCATCTAATCATTATCCGTGCTCCTAACTTCTTAAATATTTACAGAAGGTTTAAAAAAAAAAAAAATGCTACGTTACTCTCCTGTAGCTAAAAGGCCGACTTGGCAGCCGTTGAGTGATTCCTTTGTGTTGACACAGCGCTACAAATGTCCATCTAATGATCTGTGATTCTGCCTTAGGTCGCCACGACGCTGTAATCATTGATCGTTTTTCCCTCTATTCCAGTAAAGCGCAGGAAAACAAACATTCCAGTAATAAAAAAAAAAAAAAAACACTAATAAATCCAAGCCAAATGATCCAAATACCTTCTTCTGGCTTGTTTCTACCTTCTTGACTTTTTAATGATTGATGCAATTGGTCCCCGTGTGTCGAGATGACCGTACAGATGAGAGAAATATTACTTTTCTATCTGGATTATGTTGTTCTCTGGCAGCAATGACACATAAAAAGTCAAGACTGTTGCGCCACGGCACCACAAAGCCACTGGAAAGTCCTGGACTTTCATCAAGCAACTGATACAGCATATGCAAATATTGTTAAAACATTTTCTTAGTCATTTACACTGGTGAGTACCAGACATCATGCAGCAAAAAGATGCATCAAACTGACTCGGTGAACTCCAAACTACACACATTAAATCAACATGATTTGGTGCAGGATTCTGCGCCATTGCCAGACGTATCTTTGTTGCCAGAAAGTGTTTTGTTTCTTCTCAAAGAAAATAATGGCCGCATTATCTGGCCAAAATCTGCACTTGTTTTCCTTCTCAAGCCCGTGGGAGCCTGCATGGTTTTTCTGCTGAACAAGGCTCTGAGTGCATGTTTTCCCTGGGCGTAGTTTGATAGGAAGGCGTAAAACACAGGATTACATCATCACCGGACTTATCCATGTTTCCATATCACGTGAAACGAAACACCTCGAGGAGTCGGAGCGGTCAGCGGTCAGTCCGTCACACATTAGAGAGAACGTCCATGTGTCGGACATGTGTTTCTCATCGGGGTTTCGTTGCGCTTCAATTGCCAATCCGAGCCAGCTTCTCACCTCTAAATCCTGCCGGGGGTTTATGTGCAGACGTGGAAAAGAAATAGAGTTGTCTAAGGTTGCACGATCCGGCCGAAGCAAAGAGAGGCATAACACTTCTGAACACACGCGTCTGAATGAATGAGAGCCAACCGCTCTGCAAGCCATCATTTTTATTCATCATTATCACTCTATATTTTCCCCTTTCTGCTGCTAAGATAGTAAAAGTAGTCTGGCTCTGCATGAGGGGAAGAGAATCTGTTCATAAAAGGTTCAAGCTAAAGAAATGTGTAAGTTAAAGCTGCAGTGTGTAACTTTTGTTGTCGTTATCATTTGGTCTTTATGAACAGAAACAACTTATATGAATTTATTCTGTGTGTTTGTCATCTGGAAACAGGCGTTACTATCAGATAGGGTGATTGTATGTCAATAAATCCAGATTTTAAATACAGTTACATTCCAGTGCAACGTCAACAAGGCTAAATATAATGAAAATCATAATCTTTAACCAAAAGACATTTCTTAAGTTTATTACAAAAACGCATTGATTCTATTAGTCAAAAATGACCCCACTCATGGAAGAGTGTAGGTATTGGTAGGTCCTGCATCCAAGGGTTCATTCGGAATAGTCAAATGACTCCAAGTTTGTGTCACACAGACATGTACCAGAGGTTCCTTGAGAGATGCCGCGAGGAGAGAGCAGAAATAACACAGACAGACTTTCAAATAGACGTACATTTAACTTGATACGATGCAGCTTTATTCATTTTTTTATTGGCACCGACTCTACAGGAGTCCAGAAATGCTCTGCTCTCTGGCAGTTAAGTTAATACTGTGCACTTTGCAAGGTATTGTTCTCGGATCTCAGTTTGTTTGTTTTTGAACTACTGTGAAGAAATACTTTTGTTTCCCCGTTCTGTCACACATGCATCATGATATATCTTGAATGATATGGTCCTACGTAGTATCGTCGTTATCATGGACACAAATTGTATTGTAGTGCAGTCGTGTGGCCTCCTTATAGACCTGGGGGAGCATTTGGGTGTATACAGCAGCAGCAGCTGGAGGCGAGAAAAATCAAACTGCTGAACACGGAGGTTTTTGAGGAGGAGAATGAAACTTTTTCAGAGATTTTCTTTGCGATTTGTTTGCAATTGCCAATAAATCACTCCCTGAGTCATCAGGATTGGCTGCACTCATTTCGCAACGTGGCGTTGGGGCTTATATTTCAAAGTTAAACACTGTTTGAATGACTTTCCAAAAATGTCACCTGGCGGGGCCATTACACGGCTACTCCTCATCAACTTATCACAACATTAAAAGAAAAGAGAGAAAAGTCGGCAACGTGGATGGATAAAATTGCACTAAATGGATACACAGGCAAATTAATGCATCGGCACAAGAGACACGGCAGCGTCTTCCGAGATGCCTCGGTTAAAGAGACCTTCAAAGAGTTTGCAAATTGAATATTTTTTATCTGTCTTTGACTAACTGCAGTCTGGGGGCTGCGGGGAGGATTCGACATATTTGGCTCTACATGCAACAAATTCAGGCAGGAAAATTCATTTCTGGACTGTCAGAGACATTTGTTTTCTCTGGCCTCCCAAGGCGAGAGGGCAGCTCGAGGTCTTTCTTCTCCTCTCCTTTCTTTTCTTTTTCTTTCCTTCTTCTTATTCTTCTTAAACGGTCATCCTCTCCAGTGTTGCTCTCGGCTGACATGTCCCTTGAATATTACGTGTGTCTCTGTGTGTGTGTGTGTGTGTGTGTGTGTGTGTGTGTGTGTGTGTCGGAGAGGAATTCCTCAGTGTGGTCCAGGAGCTACGTGCTGTCACAAACTTCCTCCCTGAGGCCAAACCCTTCGGGAGGAGGGGGAGGAGTGAGTTATTTGAAATATTTTTCAGAAGAAAAATGCACGAAAGGTTCACACACACACATTTGTGTGAAACATGTGCATGCGTCATGCAACCAGAACTGACTAATGGTAAAGATGTTCATGGTGCAAGAAAGCAGTTCCCACATCTACCGTCATTCTATCTGCATGTGTTTGTGTGTCTGATGTTTGCTTTTTAGCTCGCCTCAGTAAGCGCTGAGCCAAAAGTCCCCCCCCCCCAACCCCCAGAGCCCCCCGCACACTAACAGACTCACAGACTCTAGTTTGTATTTGTTGGAACTCCTTCTCGTAAAAGCGTGTCGAAACAAATAAATGACACAACTGTCACAGGAGTGAGTTTGCATTTGGAACGACGAGCCCTCACTCCGCCGCTCAGTCCCCGGACCAAACACACCTCGTGCCACGTCGTGTGCTCGACTCTCTGAGGAGCCACAACACAAAGTTGAGCTGAAGTCCAGTGATATTCAGTTAGTGATTCAGAGGTTGACGCTTAAAAAAAAAAAAAAATCGCTGCCTCCAATTAACATACGCTCTTTTTTTACTGCCCGTGGAGTTGATCATGTACGGTGGTCTTTGGGTCAACAGAGGCTTAAAGATTTACACAATGTCATAGAAGAGCGGTTGTGCATTAACTCAAAGAATGAGGTGCTCAATTCAGGATGCAGAGGAGGAGAGAGTTGCTTTTCCATTAGCGATAGTACCTGGTCCTTGTTTTTAGTGCCTGCTCTTGCAAGGTTCCAAGCGAGCTGAGCCGATACTGTGCGTGACGTCGCCAGACTGCCGTCCACTGATTGGCCAGAGTGTCGTGGCTGGAAGAGTCATGAGCGCGGCGTCCGACTCAAGAATCAAACCGAACAACTGCAAACTGTAGACGAGTTAAAAAAAGTCCTGAAAACATGCGTTAATCTCCAAAGAGCCGCATCGCAACCCCTTCTGCCATATTTGTGTCGGATGGAGTCTGTGATGCGGTCATGCAGGGTCAAGTACTGAACTAATCTTTTAATGAACTGATTCTAACGATTCAGTACACAGAAAACAACTGCTTTACAAGTCACTAGTCACCAGTTTGTTAGACTAGTCTTTTAACATACTGATTCTAATAATTCAGTACACAGAAAACAACTGCTTTTCAAGTCACTAGTCACTAGTTTGTGTGACTAGTCTTTTAATGTACTGATTCTAATGATTCAATACACGGAAAACAGCTGCTATACAAGTCACTAGTCACTAGTTTGTGTGACTAGTCTTTTAATGTACTGATTCTAATAATTCAGTACACAGAAAACAACTGCTTTTCAAGTCACTAGTCACTAGTTTGTGTGACTAGTCTTTTAATGTACTGATTCTAATGATTCAATACACGGAAAACAACTGCTTTACAAGTCACTAGTCACCAGTTTGTGTGAATAGTCTTTTAATGTACTGATTCTAATGATTCAATACACGGAAAACAACTGCTTTACAAGTCACTAGTCACTAGTTTGTGTGACTAGTCTTTTAATGTACTGATTCTAATGATTCAATACACGGAAAACAACTGCTTTACAAGTCACTAGTCACCAGTTTGTGTGACTAATCTTTTAATGTACTGATTCTAACGATTCACTACACGGAAAACAACTGCTTTACAAGTCACTAGTCACTAGTTTGTGTGACTAGTCTTTTAATGTACTGATTCTAATGATTCAATACACGGAAAACAACTGCTTTACAAGTCGCTAGTCACTAGTTTGTGTGACTAGTCTTTTAATGTACTGATTCTAATGATTCAATACACGGAAAACAACTGCTTTACAAGTCACTAGTCACTAGTTTGTGTCACATGTGAAACAAAAGTCACAGCAGTTTCATGCAGCCGTGCTGTGATGACTCCGCCCACATTGATGAGATAGGATAGTGATGGAAAACCCTACCAAACCACGTTGTGTCGAGCCGTGCCAGTTGATGGTGGGCATGAGTCTGATGCTTGGTGCTTCAGGCATCTACTATATGCAGTTTGCAGAGTTTATGTCTCCACTGCGTATCGTGCAAGTCTCCCCCCTAACAGCACGGTGGCATGGTCAACATCTTTATAAGGTGCAGGGAAATCACTGTGCCACGAGCGAATGTTTCACCAAAACAAGAACAAAAAACTGCTGCATCCTGTGTTTAGCCCCGTCCAAAAAGAACACTTGATTGTTTTTAATAAATAACAGCGAGGCTTTGTGTTTAATCCTCCATAGCAAAATGATTAGTGAAGCCAAACCATGATGTGAGAGAAGGAACATTTGAAAACGAAGAACTCAGAACGACTTAAAGTTAATATTTACTGTTAATAGCGTGGCTTTCCCCGAGTTGATTAAGAGTCAGAAACAAAAGTCACTGGCAACAAGTGAAGATGCTTTTACCCACTGTGATGATCCAAAGTCTAAACCTTGCGTTACAAGATCCTGAGTTTGGGATTTCAGTGTCTTACGAAGAAGGCCCGAGGGGGAGACTCCACTCCACTGACTCTGTGAGGTGATACGTTTGCTGTTGTTTTTGTTTCTCACCAATCAATAGTTTATGTGTTTACCCTGCTTTGGATTTACATGAATATTTGACTTTAGGGTCTGGATTGTGGACTGAAAACACGAGTTTTTGTGGTACAACCAACGTCTTTGATGGGAAGCCTTGTTTCCACAGTTGAACATTTAAAGTCACTTTTACTCACATCGCCCCAAAAGCCACACATTTGGCTTTACAACCTTTACAAGGAAAGGAGGCAAAAGGAATTTATTCTCCGAGAATAAAAAAAAAATCATTAACCACATGTCTAAAATATGAAAGAAATTATGGCTCCGCAAAATGTTTCCAGCTAATCAGTAGTACATGTTAAAAAATCCATCCAGTTCTTTTTCTGTCGCACCAGATGATTTGTCAAAAGACACAAATCCAGAACCAGATGTTGGAAAACCCTTAAATCAGAAAGTACAATCTATTCACATTAAAAATGTTGCAGACTTTGCAGTTTCACGCTCCATTTCTCCGCAAACTTTCTCAAAAAAGCTGCCAATAAATCCGTCGTGGAAGTCAAGTGCGAGTCTCTCGGCCACTAATTGTGTCCAGGAGTGGGCAGTTATGTGGCCACTACCGTCTCCTTGAGTCCATCTCAGTGACCACCTGACCTTATATGGTCAATCACTCAAGAGTTCAACAGCCAGACTCTCGGTGGTTCAGATCCCCTGACCTAGTGCTCAGGTATGCCAGCTATGGCAGCTTCACTGCTGGAGGTCCTACTTCAGGTCGGAGGCAGCGCACACAGGGGACGAAGGCGTGTCTTCAGCAATGAACAGCAGCAGCATCTACTTAGCGGGATTAACGTTTAACCAGCGCACTCGCTCGCTGTCGCACACCTGTCTAAGAAAACAGTGCACCAGTGAGTCACAGGAGGCTTTATATGTGTGTGTGTGTGTGTCTGTAGGGGAGCATGCACACACTGTTGATTTACCTCATTCACCAGTAACAACTCAGAGGTGGCAGGAATTTCAGAAATGAGGAAAGACAGTGTGTTCCAGTCCATTCACTCATTCAGAGCCTTTCCCCCCCCCCTCATAAAAATACCTCTGGTGTCATACCTCGTCTAAAAACGCTGGATAAATGGTTGATTGTCATGTTCACTAAAATGCTCCTCTCGCCACACGCACGTGTTTTAAACTTGACATCTTTGCTGAGATTGACACATGTTTTATTGCATTTACTGTCTTTTAACCCTTCGTCATGTCCTCCCGATTGCCGTACACCTTTTTGTCCTCTGGGGTCAAAAATGGCCCCGTCTGGTTTGACTGTTTAAAGAGCACAAAGTATAAACTATCCCCAAACTATCTGTGTTTATTCCAACTCATTATCTGACACATAAAACACGTCAACATTCATTTCCAAAAACATTTAACCCTCTTGTATATCGTCAAATTTATCAAACTACCGGAAAGAATGTCCTACCTACGAGAAAGATGTTCTTACATCATTTAACCATTGGGGTCAGTGGACAGGTAGACATTACCAGAATTTTTTTAATAATATAACATAAAATTAAAATAATACACACATTGAGAAAAAGTCCCATGGTTTTCATATGTTCAATCCAAAATGGCGGACTTCCTGTAGGAGTCACAGGGAAGTTGTCATCGACTTTTTTGATTGTCCCGACCTAATGAACGTGTGTACCAAGTTTCGTTCATGTACGTTAAACCTGACTTCAGATGACCTAATAGAAGTTTTTTTGCGGCCGCTATTAGCCCCTCCCACTTCCAATTTTTGACGAACATTCCCCGAAACCACTTTCAGACGTAAGTTTTCATCAGGTGTGATGTTCAGGTTCTCAAAAAATGCGAAGTCGCAAATTCCTCTCGTTAGATATTTTTAGTTTGTCAATCAGATCAATTAAAAGAGAGACCAAAGCAAAAGACACAAAAGAGCCTTTTAGAAACTTAACAAATGAGGTGAAACAAACTAAATCAGTAGATCAGGTGAAGAAACACTACCATGGCAACAGAGCATGAGGAAACGAGGAACACAAGGAGTGGGAACAGAGCAAACCTGGACAGAACAGATGAACTGACAAAGACTAAATACACCGGGGAGGGAGGGAGGGAGGGATAATTGAACACGGGCGACACTCCTGAGACACAGGTGAATCACATCAGGGTGCGGCAACACAAGGAAAAACAGCCAAACCCCATAGTTGATGAAAACAAAAGAAAATCTAAATCACATGTAAGTTCTTAGACCTTTTTGGCAAACTCATAGAAAGTTCCAATAGACACAACACAACTTTACATCTCCACACCATTTCTGCACTTGTCCAAAGCGACGATTGAATCCCTGGTTTCGTGCGACCGACCGTTAAAGTGTCTTTCTCCCACGTTTGAACACAAAGTCTCACTGCCAACGAAAACAACAACAGCACGGGTATAATATCGTGCATTTATGGCCACAACAGAATTTGAAGAATGTGCCGTTTAGCTGCTGGAGATTCTTCCAGTAAGTGTAACCGAACCTTCCTTGACTCGAGTGCACTGATGCGTCTGATGACAGCACAGTGATAACAGTGATAACAGTGATAACAGTGAAAACCCCCCCCCCCAACCCCCCACCCCCCCGTTCTGCCTGTGGTAACAGAGATGACACAGGTAGATAGACAGATGACAGGGGGGAGAAAGACAACATAGATTACAGGTAGATAAACTTGACGAGTGATGAAATCCTACGTTTGTTTGTTTGTTTTTCTCCCCAAGATAAAAAAAAACAATATGACACATGATTTATTAAAAAATATTTGTCTTTCTCCCTGGGAAAAAAAAGATATAATAAGGGATGTTTATTTGACTGAGACAGTCACGAGGGCGAGGATGATTCAATTTACAGTCTCCTCCTTGTGATGTGTTCTTGGAGAAGTGGATCGCTGCAAAAAAAAAAACACTACTTGATTGACAGTTTTCCTTTAGGCCAAATCTGGAACCACTTTCCTCCATTCTTAGAGGGGGTGGGAGGTTTTTTGAGAGATGGGTTATACCAGGTCAAAGTAAGAAGGGGGCTGTGGGTAATTGAAGACAATTTTTTTTGTGACTATTGCTTCATGATGTCAAACTATTTAACCATGAGCTCAGTCTCAGCTGGCTACTCGGGGTCATACACATATCCACATTCACAGTTTCCCTTCATGGTTGAGGTGCAAGAACAACTCCTGCTGAACATCATTGCTCAGGGTTAAAGGTCACCTAAATGCACAAATTCATTAAACACGTTGACAACTTTCAGATTAGTCCTGAAATCCTCACTGTCGAATCCCAGACCCATTAACTATTAAAAGTATAAAAGTTCATCACCAAGGACTGCTCCTTGACGGCTGAGCGTGGTGCAGTTCAGGCGAGCTACGCTGATAAGGAAGATCATTTTTTGCCTCTCATTGTTCGCGTTATCTCACAAAGCACGCGTTCCCACATCAGTCTGGATTGTTTTCAAAGCAGGGTTCCCAAAAAGAAACAGAGGAGGAGGAGGAGGAGGAGGAGAAACAGCGGAGATAAAGAGGGGACGGATCAGCGATGTACGACGTGCCTCGTTTTCTTTTTTTTTCCCCCAGGATTCACCGGGTGCAGAGGCCCTTCCTTTTGTGCTCGCCATGCCGCGCTGACCCTCGCGCTTCCTCTCCCGGGCTGCATGTGCGGGCCTGTAGGTTTACCCTTTATTGCCCCTCGCTCTCGCGCTGCCTGTGTCTGCTGTAAATAGGGCTCAATGTTACAGATGTCACAAAAGAGCCGAGGCACAAGCACAGAGAGCGGTTGTGTTCTGCGCCGAGGCAGAGGGGGGAACAGGTGGAAAGAGAGCGACCGTGGATCGGATTTCCTATTAAAAAGTCCAGCAGCTATGTGTGTTTTTCAGGTGAACTGAAAGAAAGTGTTCCGCACACTCGTTTGCATCATACAAGCCACTCCTTTGCTCATCTCTTCACTGCACGCCAATGAGCTGACGCTATTTCCACTCCCGACTTACAGTACAGCGCAAGTGCCTCTGGATAAGAGAGCGGCTGAAAGGCTGAAATGCGGGGGTTGTAAATCAAGCTGTCAGACGCTGTTGAGCGCAGCAGTGAGGAGGGTGAGGAGGGTGAACGAGGGCGTCCGTGGGTCCCTCGCTGTGTGGGCCCTGACTGGCTCGCTGGCAGCTTAAAGGGACAATAAGCCATACTGTTTGACCTGCTCTGTCTGTCCCGCTGCCAGGTTCACAGACATTCAAACGTCTCTTGTGCCCCCCCTCGCCTCCCTCCCTCCCCTGACTTCACAGCTCAAACTCCAAATTGAATCCAAACACTCTGCTCCACACACCAGGGACCTGCTGCTGCTGCATTTTGAGACCTCATGTTTCTTTGCTCTATTTTTTTTACATTAAACTATGACACAATTGGACATTACTGCCTCTACCGCCACACTAGAGCATAATTGGCCAGATTTCGGTCCCGATCTGGCCCTTCCGACGATCGCGAGTGCCTTCCGATTAGCCGATTTTAGGCTGATTTAAAGCCTAGATTATTCGGCCAGATTATCCTGTAGCGCAGCGTAGTCGTCCCAATTTTCCTCAACATCGCGACAATGTTTACGACTGAACAGCGATTGGGGCGTGAGCAGAAACCCCGCAACAACCAATGAGAGCGAGTTGACCGGTAAACGGATGTTGCGCACTTTGGTTTAGAACCCTAACTTGTACAAGCCAAGTCTCCTCAGCCAGGATCACGCATGTTTCTGTGAGATTCCAAAATCCCAGGAAACTCCTCCCTGAAATGGTTTGATTAAACGATTTAAAGACGTGTGTGTGGCGCGGCGTCCTGACTGGATCGTCTCGTCCGTGCTTTCCCGGGTTTAGAAACTGTGGTCTCGGACGTTTTTTAAAATCAAGTCAGATTTGAAGATCCTCTAGTGTGGGGCGGGCTTAAACATTGAGTATGTCAGAATTAGTGACATCTAATGGTGAGACAGCAGAATGCAACAAATGGAGGACTCTTCCTCTCGCCAAATGTAGCAAGGTCTTCGCCTAAAGTGCTTCATAAAACTAAATTATTTCGTAATTATACACTAATACACATGTATATTTGACTTCTGTCAATGAACTAAATGTCACACCCTGGACATTTTAAACCTGATTGCACAGTGTAACACAGTGTAATAGATTTCCTGCAAGTCTTGCTCTCGCCGTGTTTTTCTTTGTGGGGAAGAAATGACTCAATTTATAGCACAAAGGGATCTGCAGTATTCAGTTACCAAAACAAATAGGAGAGGACAGCTTTTCCCGGGGGGGTCAACTGTGTCCTTCATGCAGGTTGGCTTATTATGACTAAACAGCTTGAGGGCAAAAGTACCTGCATCCTTATTGGAGTCTTCATGTGTCACAACAGTGACACAAAAACGGAGAGCACTGAGGACGTGATCTGTTGCATATTTAATTGAGGCTCAAACGATCGGCTCCTTCAGAAAAAAAAAAGACCCGTTCACCTGTTGGAACAGTGTAATCTGTCAGTGTCTCGAGTGTGTGGGCGAGTTTGTGTGGAGAAGATAAGACCTCTGTGTCGTTCACTTTCCACGAAAGCGGCAGAGGGTCGTCTGACACTTTAACGCTGATGAATGGGCCGAGTCTGATTATTGAAATGCTGGACATAGCGACGCGGTTTTGTGTGTCAGGCCCGGGCTTAGAATAACTAACACACACACACACATCCGCCCTCCACACATCACGACCGGGCGTCAGCGTTGAGTTTCAGGAGGCTACTGTGCAGGCGCTCGCGTGTCACACGGGTCACAGGCAGGAAGAGAAACCGGTATGTTCACCGAGCGACCTTCGTGAGACTCCATAAATCAGATCAAATGGCTGCTGCTAAACTATTTCTGCTTTATTTATGAAGGAGCGGTGAGCGGCTTTTTTACGGCATAATTGCTCACAAGGCCGGGTTCCCGTCAGCCGGCTTTTATGCAAATTTGCGCACACAAGCGCCGGAGTGGAAACGTGTGAAATTAAAAAAAAAAAGTTTTTCAAATATTGTACGTTTTTACACCTGAGGGAGGTAAAGGTTTAAAAAGGTAGATGCGAGGAAATGGCGGACACATGATGAGGAAACCACAGTATGAAACAAAATAGAATAGAAATACTTTATTCATCCCCAAGGGGAAATTGTTTCAACAATACAATAAAAATATTATAAACATAAAATGTAAAATAACAGAACCAGAAAGAAAATCTTGTTTATCAAAGTTAGCAAGTTGTGCCTGTGGTGACACCATAGACTGTAAGTGGGTGTTGTCTTCTTTGAGGCCAACCAGGAATTAAGAATATAGTGAATAACCACCAGGGGGCACCACTGTCGGGTTGCTAAAAGAATCAAAGTCTGTTGCTGCTTTTCCACGACACACTTCTAGCGGTTTGGGTACCAGGCACGTTGTTTTTCCAGTGTACTGAATCATTAAAATCAGTTCATTAAAAAGATGACTTGAGTGCTTCCCGCGTGACGACCGAAGAGGTTGGGATGCGGCTCACAGTTGCTAAATACACCAGACTCCTCTGTGAAATATTGAGATTTTATGTTGGGATGTAGATTAACTGTAAATGTAGATTAACGCATGTTTTCAGGATTTTTAAGTGTTTTTAACTGATCTACAATTCTGACGACACTCTCTGACCAACGTAGCATTTTAGTATCGGCACCAGAGGTACTATCACTAATGGAACACAAATCGAGTCGAGTCGCGCTAGAACTGTATAATGGAAAAGCGCCATATGGGAAAATGAGCCTACCTCTCACTTGATTTACAATGTTTCCTCGACATTTTGCCGCAGAGTTTATGGTCTCCGCTGCTAGTTCCAGGTCTTCTCCAATAGAACATGTCCATTTTGTAAATGTAGCTCTTGAACAAACTCCCGATATTGACTTTTAAACAGATATTTCATGCACATTTGAATGTAAACATAGCTACTGATGAGCTCACGTGACGTGATGTTTGGTGTTGGTCCTGTATTTTAGTTTTGTTTCTTGGAAATTTATAAACGAAATCAAGAAATGTGAATGTATAGAATGTGCTGCTGTACATGAGAAGAGAGAGGAACCCATTATTGGAGAGGAGGGAGATGGAGGGGTGGAGGCGTTGGGGAGGGGAGACGCTATGTTTGAGCCAATAGGCGCAGAGCAGAACTAATGTCATTCCTCGACGCTTTAGTTCTGTGCCAGAGCTGTGCAGCGCTCAGCCTGGTGTGCGTTTTCCTTCCCTCTCTCTCTCTCTCTCTCTCTCTGTGTTTAACTTTGCACACGACCATGCTCTGAAACACACTCTGCTCCACTCTTCATCCACTGAGCTGCTGCTGAATCAGGACTCCCAACAGCACCTCGCTGTGCCCGCTGCTCCGCAGTCAGCCCGGATGTCTCCTCCACCGGCGTGATTATTATTTGTCCATTTTCCACAAAACCAAAAAAAAAAGAAGAAAAAAAGGGGGAATATTCAACCTGAGCCCGGACCAAAGTGTCGCGTTTGTTGCGAGGTGAGTGAGAAGTTTCATTTGAATTACGTCTGAAATGGTGCAACTTTAAATCGCACAAAGCTGTTTGTGATCCAGAAAAAAACAAGCTTTTTTTTGGAGGGGGGGGGGGGGGGGGTATTCGTGCGCAGGCAAATATGGGAATGATTTGTCTCTGCATGACTTCATGGCCAGACACACGAAAGTTATAGCTGATGATGCGCGGCACAGAGGGAAAGTGGATCTGTGGCGGAGTGACAACAGTTACTTTAAGTGTGTGCGTGTTTGTGCGTAAATACGCACGAAATGAAGGGTTTCGCATTTTGGTGTCCAGATGTGTGAAGTCAGCTGTTGCTTGTCACTCAGGTGGTCTCTCTCTCTCTCTCTCTCTGTCTCTCTCTCTGTCTCTCTCCACACTGTCATTATTTCCTTCTCTTTACGAGCTTCTCTTGAAGTCCTCGAGATCACTTTAAGCGCTGACAGACCACAGCCCAGACCCACAGACATAGAAACATGACGTACTCACAGAGCCACACGGAGCAGATTTTTTCCTCACATTCAGTCATAAATCTACAATTTAAAACAGGTGTAAAAAAAGAAGAAGAAGAAGAAAAGAAGTAAAACTCAGCCCTGTTAAGTTAAATGTTCAAATAGTTTTCTTTTAGTGTTTTATTCACTGTTCTGGCTCCTGTTCTGTTTCTCCAAGAGAATTTCTGGTAAAGCCTTAAAAAAAAGAGAGTGAGTGAGTGCGATTCTTAAAGCACTGTGAGTGTGAGTCCTGTAATGGCGTGTGTTACTCTGGGAGCTGAATTGAAGCCAGTGGTGGCACCTAGTGGTTGGAGAGATTGGTGAAGATGCTGCAGACTGTTGTGCAGTGGTTGTTTTCCTCTCTCAAAGCTCCATTCTTCCATGTTTCTTCACACTCAAAATATAACCTTACTCACATTTGTATTACTACTTACAATCTAGTGGGGGAGGGAGCCTGTGCAAAGCTGATCCAGGATCAGTGCAGTTGAGGATCAGGTGACCGTGAGGTGTATTCTGCCTCTGTGGGAGGTCAAGTCAGCCTGACTGTGGTGCACTTTGCTGGGGGTATGTGAGCTGCAACCGCTAAGCCCTTGTTAATGAGTATATATCTGCGTGTGTGGTAGCGAGCGCGAGCGGAAACTGCATATCGGTTACCTCGCGTTTGTGCACACCTGTCGGACCGGCAACACTGACTAGGAAACTACCGGGAGGAATCGGGTCCTGATGACAGACTTCCGACAGGAATTTGATATTTTTGTTTTGGATGGAAAAAGGCAGGTGTGTTTATGTTACATTGCTGATGCCCTTTTTTATGCATTTGTGTGCAGAAGAGAAGGGGGGGGGGGGTGTTTTTAAAAGCTCAGGAAGTGGAGCTGCTGTTAATTGGTCAGCTATTCGGACCACAACGACTGGTGTGTTTGACTTTTATTATAGGACAAACCCAGAGTCATTTAATTGATGCCCAAGAAGAAGAAAAAGAAGAGAACATTTCTTTTAAATGGTGAAATCAGAGAGTCGCTCAACATTAATGTGGATTTTTGTTTAAAAAGGTCAAAGTGACTGGGGAAAGGCTTGAGCCAAGTTGGAATGTGAAGCAGATCTCGAAGAGATGACCTTTTGAGTTTCAGCACAGAGCGACGAGACGTGTGAAGTCGAACACGGTCCCGGCCGAGAGCTGCAGGAGACGTGGACGGATTATTAAAAAAGAAAAAAAAAGAAAAAACGCTGTCAACTTTTGGGATTTCATTGCCGCCTTCAAGACCCCGCTGCCTTTTTTTCTTGTGGTCGATTTTAGAACCTGACAGACTCATTTTTCAGCATCCTCACATCACAGTTTCTTCGTTTTCTCATGTGCAGCCCAGATTTTTCTTCTCAAGTGGGGTTTGAGTGCCAGAGAGGAAATCCAGCCTGGAGATTGTTTTGATATTGTTGGACATTCTCCTGGAAAACCTTTTTTTTTTTTCCCCTTTTCTTTTTCACTCTGCAACCAGTGGTGTTCTGGATTTAGAGCCGCTGGCCTGTGTAGTTAAACACCTCATCTGATCGCAGCAGTAAAACAGTTTGAAGACCCTCAAGAAGAAGGATCTTGTCGAATATTCAACAGGGAGAAGCAGATTATCATGATTTTACATCACATAGGGACAACGTTTGTGCAGAATTTTAAGTGTTAGCTCAATTGAATGGCTCCTAACTTAAAGAAAATATTGTGTTTAATGCTGTTTACGGTACATTAAATCACATTAATGTTGTCTACATTTAGAATAGTTTACTGGTTCAGGGTGTTGTGGAGTATTCACACATGTCTGTCCCTGTGTTTGAGTTGGAGCACAGATGGGCTGCAGATTAAATAAATGGAACCAATAAGAAACATAAACACGAGTATGCACACACACACACACACACACACACACACATATAGAAGCCTCCATCTTCTCGTAAATCAACACCGATGTCTGTGCACTTCTGTAGGCTTAAAACCTCAGACCAACATGTGTACACACAGGCAAGTTTGTGCTGTCATACAGAAATTAATCGAGTGTGTGGGGTTGTGTAAGTTGTTCCAAACCTCAGAAAACACACCCTCTCTCTCACACACACACACACACACACACAGCACACTTGCTTGCCAAGCAGCCATCCCCCTGTAGTTGTGTGTGTGAAGGGCCAGTCAGTGAACAGAAGATGCAGAACAGTGAACAATGAAAAACAGACATTTCTCGGAAGAGCAGAAATATAAGAAGCCTGGAGGTAATTCTCCGAATTTAATCGTGGAACCACCCAGCTCTAGAGTCCATCAGCTGTATTATCACTTATGCAGTGGGGGGGGGGCTCATATGTAAATAGAGCTGGAGCCGGGCTTCATCCGTCTTAAAGTACAATTAGACACCAGGCACAATGGTTCTGAGCAGCT
This sequence comes from Solea solea, assembly GCF_958295425.1. Lineage (NCBI taxonomy): Eukaryota > Metazoa > Chordata > Actinopteri > Pleuronectiformes > Soleidae > Solea > Solea solea. Next base: position 30,313,639 of record NC_081136.1, on the reverse strand, counting down.
TTGAGCAGCCTCTTCATCAGAGTATCACTGGCTGCAGCCCTGTTTGCTGCTGTTGCTCCTTTTTGTCGTGTCATGAAAGAGTGAGTTCTTTTTTTGGAAAAGGAAATATCACACTGTAAACGGTGAAAGAGGAGCTTACGTTGCGTGTGCACGTCGGCTTACGGTAACCTCAGAGCATTTCTCTGGCAACGGGGAGGCGAAGGGTGCAGCGTGTGTGAGTGTGAGCGTGGGGGGGGAGGGGGGGAGGTTAGCCCGGAGCGGCCGATCCTTGATGTTACCAACACTAATCATGATCCTCGTGCTCGCCGAGTGGTTTCAGAGCAAACCCTGCAGGCCGCACTGGCTCCACAAGCCTGGTATTATGGTCAACTTGTGGGCAGGAAGAGTAACACGGGGGCTTAGGAGAATATCAGACGTTGAGTAATGGACTCCCGAGAGGGAGTTGCGCTCCTCTCTGTGTCAAAACTTGCACATGAAATAAAGTTGCCTGCAGCGTTTACTCGAGTGATGCAAAAAAAAAAACCAAAAAAAAAAAAACCAAGGTGTTGGTGAGAGTTCCTGACTCGTGCCTGCAAGTGAGAGTCGATTTGGCACCAACTTAATTACCCATACACACAGCTCTATTTGATGATGATTAAAGCCCCCCTCTCACACACACACCTGCCCAGACACTGCCAGTCTCCAGTGACGGTTGCCACGGAGACATTAAGAGTGACGATTATTAGATGATAATAATAATTAGAAGGCTTTCAAGCTGGAGTAAAAGGTAAACAGTATAGATAGACGCAGCGTCTCGTATAGGAAGACAGGATCACCGTGCAACAAACCACATAATTATTCGCGGTGAAATGACCACCCCGAGGCGCGACACAAATGATAGCTTTCCCGCTTTGTTTTTGATATGGAAAAACATAAAAAGGTCTCCACAACACATTCTGGGACTTTTTGTGTGTGTGTGTGTGTAAAGGGGGGAGGGCGGGAGGTTATACATCACAGTGCTTGCTGTTGTGATGTGTAAAAAAAAAAACGTTCAAAGTCAAAATTCTGGTAATTCAATCGGTGTCGCTGCCATTATCAGACAGATTTGTCACGTCGAGAGTGAAAAGCTAGACATTTGGGCGTGTGAATGTGGCCATAGCGCAGTCAGCCCCTGTTCTCTAGCCGCCGTTTTAGAAATGTTTTGAGAAATGCTCCTCTGAAGTGTAAGCAACAGTCACTCTTTCTGACAGGCGGAGTAAGAAATAAAATAGCTCCAGAACCGACTTACAATAAAAAACAATACAATTGTGTAATTGTTCGTAAATGTTCCAGAATAATAAAGTAGGGAAAATAAGAAACACTTTTATGTGTGATCCTGGGATCAGTGTTTGGCAGTAAAACACAGCCCTAAATCGGTCTCACGTGGACTCATGTGTTGGACGTTGTGTTCCCGCTGGCTTTGCGTCATTTACAGTTCAAACACATGTAAGTAAGTGTGACTGAAATGGTCATAAATCCCATTTCTTAAAGTCAGACTAATGCAAATGGGGATTCGAATTACGACTGCATGTATACGTTCAACTGGATCCAGATTGGTGCTCTCCTCTGCGCATGTTCCGCGGGTTAATCCCATCTGGATTAGACAGGAAGAAGAAAACAGCAAGAAAAATGTAGAATAAGTGCTAAGTTAATAAATGGTAGAAAGACACGGCTAAAGTTGTTTTGGTCTGTGATTTAATAGGTCAACCAGAACATGCCTAATATTAATTAACTAACTTATCACGCGTTTCCTGCTAGTGTTTGTTTTCAGGGACGAGGAGAGTAGTCTAGTTCAAATCTGCATGGAAGCGTATGGACTGAAACAAAGCGTACAGCTGCCCTAGTTGTGATTCTCAGACATCGATTTGGCTCTTTGCCCAACTCCACTGCTGGCGTAGAGGCAGAACCCGCCAATAAAACGCCTCACTTTTCATTGGTTGTACCTTTTTATATAGAACTGGGAGGTGTAATAATAATAATAATAAAAAAAGTACAACATTCCCGCCTCAGGTAGAAATGTCTGACGTTTGAAATACAGCGTAAGCCCGAGCAGCTGGGTGGTCGTCTGTCTCCGTCTCCGAGGACATCCCGGCGCTATCTGTCGCTGCATCTCTACACGGCCTCCCAGAGGAATACCCAGCCTCTTAATTCTTCCAGAGGGGAAATGGCTCCATCCAATCTGATGCCACCCGGAGTCAGGAAATTGCCTGTTGCTGGGATAAATACGGTATAAATGAGGGTGTGGACAATTACAGGATTTTCACCAAATTCACCAAAAGTTGCACATTTTGCTCAAGCATGAGCATCAGTCTTCATTTCTGGCTGTAAAAACTGCTGAAATGATCTGGACTTTGTGGTTCCTCCCTTCTTTTAGCTCTTGTTGTTTGTTCTCACAGTTTTGTTTATCACCGCGTGTACGGAAAAGGGAGTACAGACCCCCACCAAGGCGAGGTCTCAACACATTCCCCAATCTCATAGGATCGCCACCACCATTATCTCATCATTTCCTCCTTGAATCATCGTCCAACCGCGTCCTTTATGCTTCTCGCAACCAGGCAAAAAAAAAAACGCTGCTATAGACGCGACCTCTTTGGTGGAAATGTGGAGACATATCAGCTTCAAGTATGACGTCATATGTAAATATTATTGTGTCCATATCTCCCTCGATCCACCACTGGCTCATGCAGAACTTGTCGCACATTTCCTGGACATTTCTAGATGCTCTTCTAAGTGAAAACTACACTTTCTTATTAGGAAGGTATTACACTTTTCGCATGAACCACCCCCTCCCCACCCCTGTCCTTGAACAAGCTCCTGATTTGAGCGGCAGCAGTCAAGTGTTTCCTCCGGGAAAAGTCCATCAGCGAGAGAGGGAGAATGTAACAGATACGCGCCCATAGTGATTAGCTGATGAAAGCTCGGGGGCTTCCCGAGTGCTCTTTGCAAAAACCAATACAAACAGTGATTAGAGAGTTGTCTGGGTTTCGGTGTTGTGAGATTTGCCCCGTTCCCTTTTTTCTTCCTGCCTGTGAAAGGGAGCCAAAATTGCCACTTGCATTAATGAGGGTGTCCATCAATGTCTTTTGTGTTTATACTAATGACCTCGAAAACTAGACAGTAAACGGACGGCTAAGGCGCTCATTATCTGGAACCAGCCACCCGTGAAAATCCAACATGTGTGCGGTTGTTGTTGTTGTTGTTGTGTTGGCACGTGGTTTTATTTAACGTACATGTTACATGTACATGAGTGTGTGCTGCCTTTCTGGAAGGAATGACCCTCGGGAAATGAAAGACATCTGCTTGTGGATGGACAGTAATATGTCCAGTTAAGCCCTTGAGAGCTGCTGTGGTGGTGCACATCATTACGGCCCTTCTTTGGCTTTGCTCAAATCCTCACCGAAACCCCGATTGTTTGGTTCAGAGGAGAATAAATACGCCTGGTGTATGCTTTTATACCGCTTCCTCCCTGGTCTGACTCCCCATCTGTTGTAGATTAGTGTTCAAGTGTTTGGAGCGGGACTGACAGTAAACCCAGGAGGTTTTAGTCAGAACTGTAAAGGTAGGTCAGGAATTAAGAGGGGAGGCCAAGAAAGGACAGAGGGTGATACAGGCCTTCAGCCCTGCACACCCAACCTCAGGCCCGCTACTCGAGGGTCAGTGTGGAATGCCAAACAGCGGCTGCCTGGCCAGATTCAGCCGCAGTCCCTGGGAGGAGGAGGAGGAGGAGGAGGAGGACAAACAGGCCACAAAATGGCCAGCCACACCACCCTCCCCTGTGATAGTGAGTTTATTTAAGCGCGGAAGTCAAAGCGACTTTCATATAACACGCAGCCTCGACATCTGTCGCCCTCGTGGCATCCAAACCCGTCACCAAAATGTTAGTGCTGAGCTAAGGCGGATATCGCTCAGTTGTTTTGTTATCGGACGTGATTCAAAAAGCAACACGGTTCCAGGACTGTGCCGGTCCATGTGGGCCAAACTGTAGCCGGAGTGTGACACAGCGCCTGCGGCGGCATATTTGGTCAGACGTGCCGTTCCCAGTTACTGTTGTGTTTCCAGTGGTGAGTTATGAGAGAGTGAGGCTGCTGGATGTGAACGCGTGTGAGTGTGCACTTGTCTTGTCTGCTCGGCTTGACTAATGTGCCAATCCTTGCAGGATCCTGTCATTAAGCCGCTGTGTACACAGCCCCAATCCCTGGCCTACATTTGCTTTTTTGCTCTTATTCAGAAATTCCCCATTCAAACACACATTTTCCCATGTCAATGTGATGCAACACTCTCGCTCATCTTGCCTGATCATGTCGTCATGTTTGACTGTTTTTACAGGTGTCTGTCTTCAGTTTGTTTTTATGGTCATGTCTTTCAGAGATACAGTAATGCTCACATGAAGTTGGAGTGTGATATCTTATCATATTCTGGTTTCTCTTCACTCAAGTCCGGTTTTAGTCGGACTAAGACAATTATTCGAGGCTAGTTTTAATCAGACTAACATACTTTTTCATAGCGACCGTGTGAGTTGTTGTTCTGGGACATTAAAAGGTCAACAGGAAACTGATTAAATACGCACTAGTTTATAGAGATGCAGTGCCACCTTCACAGCCAATAAACTCGGACTCTGCAAGTTATCCGATTGCCTGTCTTAGTCAGACTATGGCCTTAGCCTCAATTAAACTGTTCTTTGTAAATCAGCCACATACAGATGAATGGAAGCATAATGACAGTTACTGTTCCAGTAGGACAACAAGGACAACATGTGTCGTCAAATAATAACACGTGAGTGCAGTATTTCACTCATTTCCTTGTGTTTAGCAGCTTCACTTTATCAGCCTTGCAGCAGCAGCAGCCTAATTGTGCCCCCCGTGCTTATATTCACTTTCCAATGAAATCACAGTGATGCATAAAATTGTCCCCGTCAATAAGAACAAGACAGTCCAGTTCTTGACATTTTCCGTCGTCACCAACGGTCACACACACACACACACACACACACAGTCAACGTCTGTTCCATTATTCAAGTCGTGAATTTCATTCTCTTCTGTGCGAGACCGTTTTGAACCACACATTGTTTGCAGCAGGCCGGGTTTTTATTAAGATGCTTCAAACACACACGCACGCGCGCATATTTCACAGAGGTGGTTGCGATGACCTTTGCTTTTTATTAAAGAAGGAATGCATCACTTAACAATATCAAATTAGTGTTGGACGGCATGCAAAGGACATTCCTTTTTCCCCCCCCCTCTGTTCTTCCACACACACACTAATGACCTAAATGATTATTATTCTTTCAGATAGGTAACATTTACTTATTTAGTTGGCGTCTGTTCCTCCAGTTTCTCAGCAAAGTGGCAAAGAGTACGGCGTTACGACCCCGGCAACATAAATAACCAGACATAGAAAGGTAGTTTAAGAATGAAAAAGTATTTTAATGAGGAGGTAATTACATTTTTTGTATTTAACATGACACCAAAGAACAGGAAGGAACTAAGGGAGGAGGATGCTATGCAAAACAAAAGGGTACAGGAAACAAGAGTAAAACAAAACAAAAGCACTAGACTAGACACTGAATAACTAACTAAACAGATCACAACAAATACACTGCACAAGCAAAAGGGCTAATAACTAGCACTAATCCCCAATACTAGTCTTCATCTAAGTCAGTCAAACTACATGAACAACACAGTGCCAAACTACTCCCATGAAACCCCATGACCCACTGAGTGGGTCTCAACTGCTGGTTTATATACAGGTGTGCTGATGATGAGGAAATGAAGGGCAGGTGAGCAGGAAGTGAGGGCCAACCAATCCCGTCTCTGTGTTGACGACTTTCTGTGTATGCAGATTGCTGTGTGCCATCCCTCCTTCCCCATTGGTGCCTCCCGCTTCCTGCTTCCTGCCTCTCTTCCACCATTTCCATCCCTCGGCCGACCCGCCTTCCTTCCACTGTGATTGGAGGGATGGCACACAGCGATCTGCATACACAGAGTCTTCCACACAGAAAGCACAGCAAACCCTTCACATTATTAAGAACAGTCACTGGGGAGACTGGGGAGGGGCTCACCAATGTGGCCCTGGCAAAATAGAACTAAAAATAAACACGGAGCATGAATCCGCAGTCGTCGGATGTGAAGGATAGAGAATGTAAACACGGTGGGAAGAACACTGCGCGCACTGTGTGCGTGGCGCTCTGCTCGCCACACGTGTTATTATTAGCAGCACATTCTGGAGATAAAGTACCCGAGAAGAGTGCGTCAATCGACGCGTCACCCACTGCAGTATTAATAACACTCAGGAGAGACAACCATGAAATAAATGATAGCAAAATACCCCATAGGCAGGGATAGTCGTGTATTGGATTAAGGATGTAGAGAGCAACAAATAAGGGAGACATGTGAGACCGTTGTTTTTTTGAAACGCAGAATATGAACAGTTTTTATATGCGATAAAATACTTGGGCCTGGCAAAGCGCCGCTGCCTACAGGGGCTATAGCGGGACGTGAAAGGAGTCAGATTCAGGTAATGACACGTCTCATGCAGGGGAAATAAGGTTGACTCTGCCAAAAGAAATAAAAAGAGAAAATTAATGATGATAATAATAATAATGAGCGACTTACCTCTGGACATAAGGGAAAGTGAGCGATGCTGTTGTTTTCGAAATCCCACTTAGCCGCAAAACAGCGTAATTCCTCGACCGAGTCTAATCAGCCTGTGAGAAGTGAGGGGATTTTTTATTAAATCCTCTTGAATGTCAGAATAATTGGCTGCATGTGCGGGGGATAAAGTCCTGTCAAGAGGCGTGATGAAGACTGACAGATACACATGTAAGGCTGAACAGTAGCTGCAATTATTTCTCATCTTGCAATCATTTATCCACAATTAAATACCGACCGCCTTTTGGAAGACGGGGAATAGATCTCCCCGGCAACTCCGCACAAGACTCGATTAGTTCTCTGTGGCCATGTAGCCGCGTGCACATATACGCATGTATATTGTCCAAAAATGGTCTTAAGTACAAGTAGAAATGTGACACAACCATTCAAAGCTACTAAATGGTTCCAAGAACTCACATCCCCAGTTACCTGACAACTTCCTGAACTTTATAGCACTTTTATTGCCACTTCCATTGTCCCCGGAGGTGTGTAGGTAACACCCAGAGGTGCTTAGCGAATCTGGGCCCAGGGGTTTTATGACTCCAGGCTTAAATCACACTCATCTAAAGGGAGCGTGCGAGCGCAGATCGCGACTTCCAGCCAGTGGAGCTTGTGGGCCTTGTTGGCAGTGGCTAAAGATCCATTTCTCTGTCGGTGTGAACTGGCCTGAATGGTGGGGAGCATAATGGGTGTGAATTGAGATGTGGATCTAAGGGATTGTCTGTGAATGTGTGGAAGCCGGTTTGTCAGCCCGGTGCGCATATGGACTATGCAGGTGGGACGTGGCACCTGATTCAAATCAGACACGGGACACATTGTCCTGTAGGTGCTGCTAGGTGTATATACAGTCAATGAATGAATAAGACAAATGCCTGGAAGAGAAAACTAAATAAGTAATGTCTACAAGTCTGTTCCCCTCTGTGATTATTTGTCTGGGCTTGTCAGCTTAAGATAAGATAAGATAAGTCCTTTATTTGTCCCACAGTGGGGACATTTACATTGTTACAGCAGCAAACACAGTAAAGATAATAAACAATAAACATTCATTACCAAAACATGTACAATATATAAAGATATTAACACTAAGACTAGTACTTTGTGGATAGTTTTGTGCAGAATATACACAGTATGGAGCGGGCAGAAGATGACGACACATGCATGTGACACAGGTGGGAGTGTGGGAGACACAAGAAGCACAAGAAAGGAAACAAAGCGTCAAACAATAGTTAACATATGAAAGCAAATCATATCAGATACGCTTTTTAATCTGTGAGCAAATAGAAAGCGCTTGAATTTCATGGTCAGCTGTCAGAGAGCAACACCCTGACCTATGCAGACATGCGTCACTATCACAGGCACTCAGTCTGAATGTGACCTTTAGAAGATCAGAAACAATTAGTCGGTTATTCATCGATTACTAAATGAATCTCTACAACTATTTTGATAATGGATTCCTCAGTTTGAAGCTTTTTTTCATGATTAAAACGAGATTTCCGACAGTTTTTTTGCCTCTCAAATGTGAATATTTCCTTCATTTCTTTGCTCTGGATAACAGAGAAATCATTCAAAGTGAATAATTTTAGTGTGTGCACAAAACAGGACATTTGAGAACACCGATCAACATTTTTTAAGGTTTTTAAGATATTTTATGGACCAAACGATGAATCGAGAAAATAATCGTTAGTTGCAGCCTAAACTACTGTTGACTTCTCCCACTTTTACAGGTCTGTTTGACTGTTTTATGACAGAAACTGCCTGGCGACAAGTGGAGACATGTCAGTGTCCTTGTTGATTTCGGCTGCGAATAACCAGAGGGACGTTCCCCCCCCCTGATATTTGCATCGAATAAACCCCCCTTCTTTTACCTCCTGGGGATGAAACACAGTGCTGGTTAGTTGAGTCCAGGTGTGAACGGCTCTTAGAAATGAAAATGAAGCTCGTCGCAAAGGTTGAGGAAAGGTCAGATCCCTGTTCCAAGGGATGAATGAGAATGTGCAGCCAGAAGTGAGTATGTGTGGCAGACAGGCGTGAGTGTGCGTCGTCCAGACTCGGTCTTGGATTTCAGGTAAAGAAAAGGCTATCAGATCTTGTCTGCGGCACAATCCGAAGCTTTTACTCGCATGGAAAGAAAACTCTGCCGAGAAAGTCTTTTGAGGGCAGAGGGTTTCAAACTCAATCACTTGTGACTGAACTGAAGTGCACCGGGTCTGGAATTGTCCTTTTATTTAACACTAGATTGTTTTTTTTGGCGATTTCAATGATGGAAAGTTTTCCATCGTTTCAAATCTTTACTCTAGCCGCTCGTGCAACCCGCGCATCTGTTCTGCATTGACGTCGTGTGCATTGTGCCTCTTGAATATGAGCGGCGTTAAAGGTCACCGCATAAACCTGCCATTAGTTGCCGCTGCACATTAGCCCCGGACACGTGAATGAGACCCGAGCAGCCATCTATTCAGCTCTTGTCAGGGTTCTGATACATCAAGTCTTTCCGCTTTTATTATCGCCCGAAGATCCATTTGAAATGCGGCGGTTACCACGAGGAATGATCCTAGAAATGAGACTCAAAATTAGTTTTTTTTATTTTGCTCCATCACACACTCATTCCCTTTTTTCTGAGAGGAAGCATAAGAGACAGCAAGGTCAGCTGTCCTCTCGTGTTAAACAGAAAAAAAGGTGGCTTCTATGGCCACAAGCCCAGTCTGAAGGGCCCCGTATCTGTCTATTGTCTGCAGTAAAGCCACTCATCCTCGGCCTTGTCCTCCATTCACAGAGGAGCATTCCTCACCCGACCCATTGTCTGTTTTTGTTATTTGAATGAAGCACTCGTCTGTCACGAGAACCGGTCCGCCCACCGCAGCAGTTCCGCAGCTTTTGAAATGTATATCCGAGATAGATATCTCAGGAAGCTAAATGCATATCTTCGGGAGGGTTAAACGCAAAGTGGCTTTTGCAGAGCGGTGCCAAGACCCCTGGAAAACCTGAGAGCTCCTCTGAAAGGTTTACTGTCTGACTGGACTGGACCGTCAGAGCTCCTTTCACTCCCATTTCAAACAAACGGCCGCGGCGGCGGAGCGCGTCGGTTCATCCGATCTCTACGGAACGCGCAGGACTCTCACCGTCTCATAACTCATTCCGTAAACTGGTCATTTGGCATGTGACAAGCAGCGCCGCTGCCCTTTCTGCAAGTCACTTTGTGGGGTTGTCAGGGGAGGAGGCGGCTTTGTCCGCGGGACAATTGAGCAAACTCATTTGTCATTTTAGACGCTTTAAATGAAGCCATTGCGGCCTTTCAGCCTTTCACGGTGACAGATGACGCACCACTTGTCCAAATAAATCACGGGGCAGACCTCCCCGCCAAAGTAGCAAGTTAGTTTTTCGTAGTTTTTCCGCACACGACGTCCAATTTTGCACAAACAAACCTAATTCATATTTGTTCCGCCAGATCGTCAGGAGTGTCCTGATGAGAAGTCCTTATTCAGATGTCCAAAACAGGAAGGGGGGCATGAGTGACGGGGCTGAGAGGACAGGTCTCCTGTGTCTCTGCGTGAGAATTCCCTGAGATGGATGAGGTTGATTCAGGAAGACGCTTCCGGTCAATATTTAACCAGACAAACACCAACAAGACGTGTGGAGTTTGGTTTTTGGAGAAGATAAATCATTAGCAGCCTATGAATGAGTCAATACGCACAACATGTGGAATCTGGTTAAAGTTAGAGTTGCACGGATCAATGTGTTAGTCATGTTCAACACTTTGTTCTTGTTTTTCACCATTTTCACACAGTAATAAGTGGCAGTGAATTTGACCTCTGCATTTCACCCATGCTTTTTCACACACCAGTATTGAACACACACATAATTAAGGGGGGGTGGGGGGTATGGTTAGGGTACCTTGACCTGTACCCAAGTTTGAACTGGCAACCCTCCAGGGACATTAAATCCATGTAATGTGTTGAGATTTTGGGTCTGGACAGACACACTGGATAAGTGTGGTGCATTTCACTTGTTTCTCTTTACACTGTAGGCACACATGTTAAATAATAAGGCCTTTCACTTATGACAATATCAAAGTATTATATTATAAATATTATAAAAAATCTGATTTCTGCTGCCCTCAAGTGGCCACAAAAGTTATGTTATTAGATCTAAATACATTTACGAGGTGTCATTTCCCTGCGTTATGATCAAATCCTTGAGTTACATTTATATTATGAAGCACATGCACATGCAATTTGCTGTGTGAAGAGTGTGTGCGAGTATGCAGCCACTTATTTGTGTTCTGATTGTGTTATAAATAGACAGTTTGTCTCGGTGGGAGATAAAGAGGATCAGAAATAACACTGCCTCCAAAACAAATGCCAACTCCTTTCTTCTCTTTTTTTTGGTTGCTTTGTTTCTTGGCCAGTAGCTCGATCCATAGAATCTGGATTAAAAAGAAGAAGAAGAAGGAGCAAACGTGTTGAGGAAGAAATACAAACACATATGGCAATAATAACAAAGAGGGGGAAAGTGGGATAGAAGAGTGGGACATGTCATCTGGCTCTCCGGGGCCGTGCAGCCAAGTTGAGGGCGGAAAGAGTGGGTGGAGGGCTAGGTGTCACTCTGGTGGAGGAAGGGGCAAGATGGAGAGAGAGAGGCGTGGGGGAGGGGGTGTTTGTGTGTGTTTGTGATTGAGGTGCAGGGTGATTTTCTCTGGAGGGGAGGAATGAGGGAGGGGCCAACAGTTTGGCTGCCCTCAGAGTTCAGACACACACATGCGTCCACACATATCCACTTACTCCCACACACTCACAGGGATCAGAGACACTCACAGATAGAGACATCACCTCTCTGTCGTCCCCCTCCGCCCCTCACAACTCCTTGCTCTTTGGACCTTTGCAAATTCTGGACCGGTAAATGAGTCGTTGGGAGCCGCCGCGCCACTCCACTCGTCACTGCTGACATTTTTCAGACTTGACTTGAGTGGGACCTGGATGCGATTAGAGGCTGAAGCGGGCTGAGCCTCATGCTGCAGACATGTAACCGAGGAGGCTGTGGAAGGGTGGATGAGAGTTGGTGTGGTGGCCGGAGAATGGAGATGCTTTTCCTAGAGGTAAGAAGAAAACACAGATACTTTGAGGGATTGTGGGAGATCTTCAGAAGAGGCTGGTTTTATACCGATTGCATCTTGTGTTTGTGTGCACAGACAACAGTGACTGGTGTGTATGTGTGTCCAGGTGGTCTCATGCCAGCTGTGTTAAGTCTTGGGTGCACCCCTGACACCCATTTGGCCTTAAAATAACACAGGGAGCAATGACCTCGGCCTTTGAACTACACAATTAAATGGTTTTTCTTCAGTAAATTCCACATTCAACATTTGCTTTCGGTGTAATCTCCTCAGTAAATTAGGAAGTCCATGTAGTTTGCTCGTGTTTTTGTATTGAACTGACTTCTTCCTCAGAGGGACAGGCCTTTTCTACGTGTCAGCTGAGAGACAAAGATACACACAGCTCTTTCCAGTCTTCATAAAGACTTGTATGTGTCTTGAAATTTTTTTTTCCCCTCTCAGGGACCAAAACTGTCATATCTCCACGATGGCTCCGACTTTTAGACGAGTAATAATAAGTGGACGTCTTTCTTGTTTGTTTTGCCACAAAGAAGGCATTGTGTAATTGCCAAGAGGTGACATGGTGAAATGTGAGTTGCTGTGTGTATGTTGGCTCAGGAATTTCGCAGGCTCTGTGACTTGTGCGGATGAGAGACAGGAGATCTGCCGGGCCAGAGGGAGGTTGATAGAAATCCTCAAGCGTGGTGAATTAAAGGTTGCCGCAGTGGAACTGGAGTGATAATCAATTCAATGGATGATTCGGTATCAGTTTAAGTCAATTTATTTCCCCCAAGCAAAAAATGCTCCAGCTTCTGTGTTGATTGTTGTCTGAACCAAAGAGAATATGTATATTAAGGATGATTTGTTTAATAACACGTCTTACAAATAGCCAATTTGACTTCTTAGATTTCTAAAAAAAAAAGCATCCAATTGCACCACTTACTGGTCTTAACTGGGCGAGATAACACAGGAGAGGCAAAGAAAAGCTTCTGAGTGATAACATTATCTCTCCCACCATAAAACCTGATAGATTAGTCACCGAAGGAACAAAGCAACAGTCAAATACCCTTTTATCCCCCCCGTGATAAGGGCGTTCGCTTGACTTTTAACAGCATTTCTCATCTGTAAATGTGGTGTTTTGAAGCCCCTGGGCTTCATTCAACTGTATGCTAATCGCAATGCTAATATTTCCTCATTTCTCGTCACTGTGGTCTGACTATACGAGGTGTGGGAAGCCTGCAGGGTGAGTGGTTGTTTTTTTTTTTAACAGACACAGCTGACGTTTTTGTCAAGGATGGGGTTTCACCCCTCTGAGGGGTTTGGGTTGTGAGTTCGGTTTCGGCGGGCTGTTGTCTTCTGTTCTAGCAACAAACCTAGCACTGTGCTAGCAACGAACCTAGCACTGTGCTAGCAACGAACCTAGCACTGTGCGAGCCACAAACCCAGCGCTCAGCCACCGTAACGCATAATCACAGTTTGAAAAAAACATTTAAACACATTTAGAGCTTAATTTATCCTATCAGTGACTGCTCCGAAATAATTTAGTGGAGAGTGGCATCAGGAGAGAAGAGTGCCCTAATATTTGCCATCAGGGAGATTGAATAGTCGCATTAAAGTTCGTTTACTTTCACTTTGTTTGCCTCTTAAGTTTGTGTAAAGAAAGCTTCCGTTTGGTTGGTGGCGGTCGTGTTATATTGTTGTCAAATAATGCTACAGTTTATATCCATTAATTATCTTATTTGTTCATTACCTCGGGCTTAATAACCACACACACACACACACACTGTTATTTAGACCCCCACATAACTGGTTATTACCTGGCACAAGCAATTTCAGAAACTAATTTAACGGCTCTAAAGCTGTGGACGTAATGCCGACATAATGGGGGGTTAACAGAAAGTAATTAAGGCCTTAATTGTACCTGATAGCTTTGCTATTCAGACCGTCGGACACAGTGTGAACAGTCGGCGTGAAGTTTCCTGACCGTTTCCACCCAAACAAGTTCCTTTCGGCTCCAAATTTACACGTCAAAAGAGCGGGACAAAGCACAAAAGAAAAGTGGCTCTTTCACCACCTTGAGCACTGCGTTATCAGTCAGACAAGGCCCAGAAGAACATGGCTGGAGAGTGATAAGAAGAGAAAGGCTACCGCTCAAGGCGGGAGAGACACACGGCGACATATCCCTAGTTACGTAACAGTCCCGTAACTGTCACAGTTAGCACAGCTCGCAAATCGCAATGTTACCTGCATTACACAACCCTCAGTTCTCGGCAGCACCGCGGATAAGAGCAACAGATGTTTCGTCTGGAAGTACTCAATGTACCCTCATAAATGTAATCCGCCGCAAGTATGTTCACTAATTTGACCTCAATCTCAATAAAAAAGGGTTAAAGACAGACTCTTTAAACTGTCAGTGTTCACGTGTCATTCAGTGAGCTGAGAGTCGGCCAAGCCTCGCGTGTTTTTTTCCAGTATTTATCGTCCAAGTTCGTTTGCACACTCCTGTAATGGGGACAAACTATTTTGGGAACCTAATCAAGTGTAATTTTGTGGTGGAGCAACAAAAGGAAGTATGGCGCAGAGCCCTAATGGCGTAGAAATAAACGTTACGTGTTGGCATTGTGCAAAAGATGATGATGTTGTCTTTTCTGCTGCCTCTCTGGTCCCTCTGTTTCACCTCCCCCCCCTGCAGCTGACGTGTTTAAGTGTTTGCGAGGATCATAGCACTTGACTTGTTAAGAAACACAGATTAAAAGGAAACTGCTGAGGAATTTACAGTGAGTGCAAGAAACTCCTGCGGCCCAGCCCACAGCTTTTGGCGGTGCAATTACAAGGAGAACTAAGAGAAAGCTATGTTATGCAACCGTGATCCTTAAATCCTGAACCTTTTTGTTTTTTTTCTTTCCTCACAGCGCCCGTGTGTGATGAATCTAGAGCGCAGCGAAAGAGGGGAGTGTCCTTCTCCTCGAGGCCAGGACATGGAAGCCCGACCTGGGGGGAAGATGGGGAAGGTATCAGTTGGCTTCCAGAGGAGCTCCACCTCAGATGACGACTCCGGATGTGCACTGGAGGAGTATGCCTGGGTGCCACCAGGACTCAGACCTGAGCAGGTTAGGACCATGGCACATTATGTCACATCAGATTAAAAAAGGTTATATAAAACATATCAGCAAACATTTCCAATCCCTTAGTCTCTTGTATGCAGATATTTAACTGTCAGACCCTGGATGGAGATTGACTTGTTTATTCTATAGTACCACGATACTTGACAATACACCCTAAGAAACATCCTCCTTGGCATTAAATGTATATTATGCTTGACACGAACAAAGATTTCATTACTCACAAAGTCCATTCAAACGTCTCTATCTGCAGGTCCAGATGTACTTTGCCTGTCTGCCAGAGGACAGGGTGCCGTACGTCAACAGTCCCGGCGAGAAGCACAGGATTCGACAGCTTCTCTACCAGCTGCCGCCGCATGACAACGAGGTAAGGGATAATGAGGCTGAGACGGTGACGAGCACAGTCTGCGGAGGAGTTGCTGCTTTTTTTTAAAAAAACAGAATGGCAACAGTATTGGCGAGTACAATATTTACGTAACCGCCAAAACAGTATTTAGCTGTAAATACAGCAGCCATCTTTGGTAGTGAATACTTTTTTTTTTAAAGAAAACAAAAGTAGTTTGTTTCTTAAGATGTCTCGGGGACAAAAATGCCCTTGTAGCCATAACAAATGGCAGCACTATACTTAAAAGCTGCTGCCGCATTAAATTGAACGTAAATGGAAAGCGGGCGTTTAAAAAAAAAAAAGTATAGTTTTGGAGCCATAATTGGATTATAATGGCAAGTCAAAAAAAAAAAAATTAACCATAATTAGCACCAACTGAGCTAAAGCCAGCAGCTGAGTAAAGCTGAGACAATCTCGCCAGCCTTCGCCTAGTAAAACTCAAACAATGGTCACATTCTCTCAAGTGTCTGACAAAAAAAAAACAAAAAACCTTCTCCTGTGACAATTATAGCTTTATGGTGTGTAAACCAGCACTCCTCTCACATCTGTGTTAATAGAGTTTACAT
The DNA here is from genome assembly GCF_958295425.1 of Solea solea. Taxonomy (NCBI): domain Eukaryota; kingdom Metazoa; phylum Chordata; class Actinopteri; order Pleuronectiformes; family Soleidae; genus Solea; species Solea solea. Next base: position 30,297,818 of record NC_081136.1, on the reverse strand, counting down.
TAGGAGATATGGGCCGTGGGGTTATCACAAGAGAAGAGGCCTCCTCTGTCAGACGTCCTAGATACACAATGGGTACACTTAACACACACACACGCATGCACTTGTGCGCGCGCACATACCGTTAAACTGTTTTTTACGATGTTTGTTGGCAGACGTCGGCGGTTGAAGACGTAAACTGCCCTCGGGATTCCTTGCATGACAGTGGTTAGGAGGAATAATCGTTTAGTGCGGGTTGCTGTGGGGATCGGCTTTGTGTTTTATCTGAGACCCTCGTCAACTTCTCTCAAAACAGAAGGGAGGGTTTGTGTGTTGCTCACGCCATGCTCTCTATGCAGCCTTGAGGGGAATCAGCCTGAAACCCCTCTGCAGCCTTATATGGACTGGCTGGTTTAAAGCAATACAGTATATTGCTATCTATTCCTTCTCTGTACATTGACCTCTGTCCTTTTTTTTCTTTACCAGGTGCGTTATTGCCACACTCTGACAGAGGAGGAAAAGCGGGAGCTTCACATGTTCAGTGCCCAGAGGAAGAGGGAGGCATTGGGAAGAGGAACACCCAAGATCCTCCCTCGAGCTCTCCAACACACCCGCTGTGAAAATGTAAGTGCCACATATGGACAGTAAGCGGGGCACAAGCATATACACACACACACCGGGGCCACCTGCGTCATTTAGAGCTCATATAACCGTAAAGTAAGCTCGGAAACCAAATGGCGAGGGTCTGAAGTTATTTATATCCCGCGCGGCTAACACCCACTGTTCCGTCCCAGTGCATGGAAGCCCGAGGCGCAGCCCCCGATTGGCTAATACGACGGTTTTAATCACAGACATAAATGGAGTCATTAGGGTGAGAGAGGAAGTGGGGGAAATTGGGGAGGCAGATGCCCGCGCCACACAGAGATCCAGCTCCTAATGGAGGAATTCGGCCAATTTCCTGCCACCAATTTATAGCTCAGCGCGAGTCACAGTAATGGACAGGTTAATCAGTAAACCTTGTGCGGAAGTCGTAACAAATCACTGTATGTTGCAGATGGTTCTATGGATCAGGGCAATGTGTTCTTTTGACATGTGTAAAGAGTTTGGGCATCTTTTGACATATTGTGAGGAATATACAAACCACACTGGAAACAACAGTGAAAAAGCTGAACTTTTTGTTTCTTGGTGTTGCGGTGATGGTGTTCTAAACAAAGCATGTATTCAATATGTCTGTCATATTTCTGAAAAGCTTCCTTTCAATGCTACAAACATTACTATAAATATTATTGTGTTGTGGCTTCCGGGCAAATTCACCCCCACTGACCAGAGAGTCAACCGTATCCTCCACCAGGGGATTCACAGCAAGACTGTCGTCACTCAAACACAGACGCAAACACAGGGATGCGAGACGACACAAATAGGAACACACACACACACACATACACACATGTTCATGTCTCCTGTGCAAACATTCTGCACATGCTCCTGTTCTGAAAAAGATACATCACGGGCAGCCACAGATATTTACATACATTCACACGGCCTTTTGTCAGACTCTAGTTTCCCCGGTGCTGTAAATCCCAGTGACACACAACACCCCTCGAACGGGAGGCTCCAGTCTGTCCGCGCTGGTAATAATGCTTAACAGCTGGGCATGCGATCCCGTTGCTGCCTACGGGGTGTCTCATAGGTGCACTGGGTTATATAAAGACTCATGATTGCACGTTTAGGCGCATTTTGAATCTGCAATCTTGCGAGTCCAAGGCCAGTGTATTCGGTGGTATTTAGTGGACAAAAATACCACTGGATTTCCACAGCAACACCCAACGGAATCCCCCAAGCCATGAGAATTTAGTTTTTTAAGTTGTACATGTGTCACATAGTTATGCCAGAAAAGGTTTGGCGATATCCATCTTCTTAAGCCGTCTTTTGTCTATGTGTCCCTTCTATCCCTTCTATGTCATTTCTATATTTGTTGGTCTCAAAGCGGCATCATTATTGACATAAGCAAGGCGGTAATGCTCAGAGAAGAACGTGCCCAGCCCGTACGAATTCCCCTGTTTATTAAAAGCCACCACGAATTGGCGCAACAAGACGCCAGAATGATAAATCACATGGGTCATAGGTCACATAGGTCATACTATTTTGTTTGTGTTTGATTGTCAGTGTGTCGGAGGCATCAACGGAGGGGAGATGGCGATTTTTGCCTCCAGAGCAGGGCCGAGCCCCTGTTGGCACCCAGCGTGCTTTGTGTGCGCCACCTGTCAAGAACTACTGGTGGACCTGATCTATTTCCACCACAATGGCAAAGTCCACTGCGGAAGGCACCACGCTGAACTTGTCAAACCGCGCTGCTCTTCCTGTGACGAGGTGAGTTAGTAGTTGTCGTCGTCGTCGTAGCACTAACCCACGGACGATGAACTAAACCCGCAGCAATGGCAAGGTGTTGGTCTCGTTACAGAACTAACAGAAGCTGTGTTTTCAACCCTCAGATCATCTTTGCAGACGAGTGCACAGAAGCCGAGGGTCGTCACTGGCACATGAAGCACTTTGCCTGCTTCGAGTGTGAAATAATGCTCGGTGGGCAGCGCTACATCATGAAAGACGGCCGACCGTATTGCTGTGGCTGCTTCGAGTCGCTATACGCAGAGTACTGTGAGGCCTGTGGCGAAAACATTGGTAAGCTAAGAAGGACAAGATATATCTTGGTTTTTCTTGGGTCTTGAGCTATAACTAATGGTATCGTCCCTTTCTTTTCACATCATTGTCCTCTAGGTGTCGATCATGCCCAGATGACCTATGAAGGTGTGCATTGGCATGCCACAGACCAGTGCTTTTGTTGTGCCCAATGCAAGACCTCCTTGCTGGGTTGTCCGTTCCTTCCAAAGCAGGGTCACATCTACTGCTCAAAGGCCTGCAGCCAGGGAGAGGACATCCATGCCTCCGACTCGTCGGATTCGGCCTTCCAGTCAGCACGCTCGCGTGAATCGCGGCGCAGCGTCCGTATGGGGAAGAGCAGCAGGCCTGCCGAACAGTGGAGACAATCGCAGCTGTTTAATCCCCCTCCGACCGCGCCAGCGTTCGACTACAAGTTCGGGAACGGCGGCAGTGAGAGAGACGGTGACGGTGATGTTGATCTCGTAGGGCGTAAGCTGGCTCATCTTGGCATAGAGGAGAGGTTCTGGCGGGAGCGGGAGGAGCAGGACGCCTGTGGAGATGAGGACCCGGAGGAGTGGGCCCAGCATGAGGACTACATGACTCAGCTCCTGCTCAAGTTTGGTGACCGTGGAATGTTACATCAACTACAGCAGCCATCTCTGAAATCCCCCAGCCCCAGCAGTGATCGAAATGGTCTCATTAGCGTCTCTGATCCCTGGCTAAAGCCCGATACCACATCCATTGGGGTTACTGCCTCCTCTCCCACTCCTGCCAGTCCCACTCAGAGCCAGACTTCCAATCAATCCAGAGGAAACAGCCATAGTCCTGGACTGATCAGTAAGAAGCACCTGCCTGAAATGTACTGGGCCCAGTCCCAGGATGGGTTGGGAGACTCTGCCTATGGGAGTCATCCAGGTCCCGCAAGTGCCAGAAAGATCCAAGAGCTGGAGCTGGATCAGGACCAATCTGGCACTGGAGGACAGGCCTTCTGGCCAGACACCAGGCAGTGGTATGAAGACTCCCTTGAGTGTATCGCCGATGAGCTTAGAAAGGCAGAGCAAGGTGTTGGAGACTCAATGGACTCCCTAGCACTCTCAAATATCACTGGTAAGGAGACCCGTTCTGATGAATTCATTTAAAAAGGTGCTTTTAACGTGTCGGTCATTTCAAAATGTTCTTTTTCCTCCTTTCCAGGTGCATCAGTGGATGGAGATGGCCGGGACAGACCCTTAGTTTACACCCTTGCGATGCAGGATCCTTCCGTGGTAGATGACTCTGAGAAGATGAGCAACATGGGGACATTTAATTCATCTCACTGTCACCACAGCACTAACTCTTTGAACCTTAATATGGAGAAGGGAGACGAAAATGAGATGGCAATGGCAATAAGGGGAGGCATGCCAGGGGGTCTTATCTCATTGCCCCCACATTCTGAAGGTCTCCTGACCTCCTTTGTCCACGCGCCAGCTCTGAAGAGAAGCAAGTCCCAATCCAGGCCTCCTCAGGTGGTCAAGTTCTCAGACGACACTGTGGACAATGGATATAATGATGGGTTTGACGTCAGTATTAGAAAGCCTCCCATGAGCGAGCGGCCACAGCGGAGGGCGTACTGTCCGGACGACAGGGGGGGCCAAGAGAGAAGCCGCCCGTCGAGCCACCATGGGCGCAGCAGGCGGCACCAACAGAAGCAGGGGCGACACCACAGAAGTCGCAAAACCCGCTCAGACAACAACCTTCACATGGTTCCTCTGGACAAAGCGCAGAGGCCATATGAGCACCAGCAGCAGGGTCTGGTAAACACTCAACGCGGTCCAATGCTCTTACAGCATCCCCCGCAAAGACTGCCCCAGACCATCTCCCAAACTCGATCTGACTATATGCTTCAGGGTGCAACACAAAGAGACCCTCCGGTGGAGCATTTCATGGGTCTCTGTAAAGAAGACGACGACTGGTGCTCTACTTGCTCCTCGTCATCGTCGGACTCAGAGGAGGAGGGCTATTTCTTAGGACAGCCAATCCCTCAGCCTCGACCGGCCGGCCGATACTACGCTGACGATTTCCCGACAAGAGTCACAGCCCTTCCTCCCCACTATCACGGCTCAAAGACTGGTCGCAGACGGGGCCACCGCTCCAAAAACTGCATCATCTCCTAACAGTTGGAGTGTAAATTACATAGTAACCTGCACTACAAAAAAGGAATGTCATATTTTCTGATGGTTTACATGTTAAATCTTAGGTTTAGAAAGGCGGTTCAAACATAGCATCTGCATCAACTATGTATCGGAGCACAGCGACACGACAAGGGTCGATCTACTGAATGAAGAGATAACTGTTGAGTGTTAAGACATTAAGTGAAAATAACAAAAATGACCACATTTTGTATAAAGTTTGGCCGAGATACTGGGTCTATTTGAATTTTAGCACTAATATGACGCATGGACTGGTACGTTTGGAAACCCTTCATTAGTCAGTGTTGATGGATATTAGGCCGTTTTGAGACATTTCACTTTTTTCATATCAGCATCTGTCATAACAGTTCTAAATGTCCACGTAAATATTTTGCATTGAAATAGCAACACTGTATAGACAGGTTGATACGGTAGAAAATAGAAACTAACCAAAATAATTATTTAATGCATATTAGTAAAAAATGATAATGTATATACTAAGTTAAGATTTTAATACTGGTATTTTTATATACACGTTTTGAAAACTGTTTCCTTTTGAAGTGTTTTGAGGTATATAAAATAAAATAGCAGTTATATGTTGAACAAACAGACCTCCTTTAATATTTTGAGAAATAAAAGAAGATGCCACTTTGGGAGCTGTGTTCGCCACAGTAAAGTGCCATTATACCCGGTAACAGTCTAGTTTAATGTATATTCCACAATGCTCACTGTTGGTCTGTATATGAAAAACGCTGCAGCTGCTGCCACCGTCTTTATTTTCTACACCAGCTGTTCACTACCCTCGCTCAGACATAACCAGCTGAATGCTTTGTGATGTAATAAATATTCTTCCCCAAAGCTAAAACAATGATTGTTTTGACTCATTTCTTTTTTGTGTGTGTTATTATTCACAACTATCATGAGTTGGACCACGTTAAAAAAAACCTCTAAACTATTTATAAATAAGAGCTGTCATAATAATATTTAAACATGCATCTCGAGTTAACGACAAAAACATAGTAACCAAAATGATGTGTACTAAAACCTTCAGAGACATTTATTTGTGCAAAGCTCAGTCTCCATTTAATCACAAATAATAATAATAATAATAATAATAAAAAAAAGCTTTGTGCACATTTTTTTTATGAAGGATATAAACTGTGAAAAGCAAACTGAGACAACCTGGCGTTTCTTGACAGTACAAATTTATACAAGGATGTTGAACTGTTGCAAATTTAGCAGCATCAAGTCATATTTGTTTGAGAAAAACACATATATTACAAAACAAATCAATCTCGTCTGGATTTTCTTACAAACAAAAGAGATCATGCCCAAAAAAAAAAAGAACATCATACCCATATTAACCATTTTTTACCACTGTGCCGTGAGAAAAGTCACTTTTTAAATAAACAAAATGTATTTTTGACTTATTTTAACATTGAACACCTTTACACGGAGAACCTGACAGTGAAAAAAATGCTCTGATCAAAACTAACACTGATAATTCCCACAGATAATTCTCTTCATGCCGCGATGTTCTTCAAATTGCCGTGCCGTTGAATTGCCTTCCACAGTCCAAGTTTATCAAAAGATGTCCGGCTGTTAAGTCTGGCGGTTCTACCACCTTCAGTCTTGTGTTGACGGGAGTGGGACGGGCCAAACGTGTCAGTAAGAGGAGCTGTGGTTCACTGTCGTCTTTGAGAGTTTATGACCTGCCAAGGATGTGGACGGAGTGGTTGAGTCACAGACGGAGGGCTCCGTCTGCCGGACCACGTCGTCCAGCTCGCAAATGAAGAGTTTCAGGTCCTCGAGGCAGCGCTCGCGGATCTCTCCGAGGTTCTCCCTGAGGGGAACCTGCAGCTGCTTCTCCAGGTTGGGGTCTTTCGCGACCAGCATCTTCACCACAATGCCAAACGTGTCGCAGTCCTGGCGGTACATCTGGGGCGTAAACAGGATATGGACAAATAGTGTGAAAATTCCATGTAAAAAAGAAAAAAAACACATTTACAACCATTTATATGTTGATTTAGGTCTAGAAGGTGTCGACGGGCAGTAGGTAATGAGCTGCAGGAGGAGAGGCTTTAACTGAGGAGATGAAAAGTTGCTCCCTTCCTGTTTCACCTGTCGCCTAGGTGTCAATACTCGAGTGTCGCCGAGCCCGGGCAGATCACGCTGGTGTTAACACGCATCATCTGGTGTCAAACGATAAACACCCATCCTCTCAAGTTTAACGAGGCCCTTTATATAGGACAGGGTAGCCCAAGATGCAATAAAACCTTTCTTCAGGAGAAGCTCAGAGGCGCATAATAGGTGTCTGAGGGACAATGAGGAAGAGGTGTTGGGTGTCTTGATAGGAAGCTGCTATTTCACACCAAATATCCCCCCCCCCAAAGAAATGGAGGGAGTCTGCTGCTTCCTCAGTTTGGTTTTGCAAAAACACTAAAATAGGCTCGTGTCAATCTCATATTCCCACACATGAGCTGGCAATGAAATCACAGAGAGAGAAACGAGAGTCATTTCAAAAGGGACGGTAAATGCTTCCATTTTCTAGGGCAACTCGAACCTCTTTAAAACACGGTGTGTAAACGCCTACGCGCAGAAAAACAAATCCACACCATGAAGCACCACTTCATGGTGTGGATTATAAAGAATAAAAGCAACTTTCAAAGTAATTATAAACAGACTTCGCGAGACAGGACTGCAGCTAATGACTGTTTTCATTAGTGGTTAAGCCCTCAAGGACTTTTCTCCTTCAAATCCACAAGTTAAACTGTTTATTTTCCAGTGGACAAGAGGTTCTGCAGTGTACTTACAAAACCTTAGAAAATAATGTTATAATTAGTAGCTGAAACAACAACTATTTTGATAATCGACTCATCGGTTTGAAGCTTTTTTTCATGATTAAAACAAGATTTCCGATTGTTTGAGCTTCCTAAATGTGAATATTTTCTTCAATTCTTTGCTCTGGATAACAAAGAAATAATTAAAAGTTAATCATTTTGGTTTGTGGACAAAACAGGACATTTGAGAACATCATCATTTGCGTTGATAAATTCAATTGAACACATCAAAACACATACGACTATGGTGCTTTTTTCAGATGAAACCAAAATTGCTCCACATATCTAAAACTAACACGCATGACACACAAGGACCTTCTCTAAAAAACCTCTCTTGAAAGTGCAAATTTCCATTTCTCTTCAGGAATCGGGAAACAAAATATACAACACTAACAATCTCTGGACAGTCTCCTCTGCTTCTCTGGGAATGAAACTATTTGTATCTCCACCAAGTGAGGCAGAGTTTCAGTCATTCCCTGGATACAAACCACCTCGTTCTACCTCGCTGGCTGATAGCTCAGCGAAACTGTCAAAGACCAAAACAATTACAGGAATCAACGCAGACGGCAGACGGCAGCCCCTCTTCAGGGCGTTTCTATACATTCCTCGTGTACAACGACTGGTCACAACAGTCGGACTAAGTACAGACGTCACGTTCTTGTGCTCTCCCCCCGCTGTGTTTCATAAACAAAGTCCTTCTAATCTAGTCGGTGTCCCTCAGTCACCTCCAACAGCTGATTACAGTGAATTTGGTCAATTATCAGTTCTCATAAAAGGAAGCATCTAATCAAACGTGCCGACAACAACTTCTGAGGATGCGAGGGAGAGTTGTTCTTAGACAACAGAGTGCTGATAATGTATATCCTGTATTTGAGCACGCTTCCTGAAGTACCACCCTTGTTATCCAATCAGGAAGGAAAGGACCGGTTCTTGAGCTATGGGCGGGGTCGATTGAAAACGCCCCCTCTAAAAATGTTTTCGAAATTAAAAGGCGGGGGAATTGCTTTTCATTAATGCAGAATGAGCGTGTTATATATTCCTAATCAGGAGCTGGGACAGCTGTACATGTGAGGAATATCCAGCTGCAACGTGCAACTTTCACTTATAAATGTTGTGAAATTGTGCATTAAAAATAAAATCCCTCTCGTTTTCATGGCCTTAGAAGACCTTTTACACGCTAGACCTTTAGAAACTTTAATTTCCCATCAGCTGTTCAACGTGCATACTGTGAAAAGAAATGAGAGCGATCATGTCTGGCATCAGAGATACAAGGAACAAAAGAATGAAAAGAACCGCTTGCATTAAAATTAAGTCCTCGGTGAGACAGGGACCGTCTGACTTCACTCACTGCTGCCAAATGCGTTTAAATTCCTCAATAAATGAAATAAAACGCCCTTTGTATCTCGGGCCTAAGGTATGAGGAGTAAAAACATAATACCCTTTATTGCCTCTCATGCCTTGTGACACTTCAAGCAGTTAGTCTGTGCGGCAGCCAAAGTCAACGTCGACAATGAGAGCGGATTCAGGTTGAATTTCAGCTGAAGAGTTGCACACACACACACACTGAGGCAATGGTATTGCACTGACCGGCCAATGAGCCGAAGCCCAGCTTGCGATCTGTGAAAATACTGGAGACACACGAGAGGAGGAACCACCGGACAGAACTGTGTTTGTGCCCCCGTGTGTGGACAAGATGGCTAGACCTGATTGGGCGCGCGGAGCTAAACATCTGGCTGACACTTGTCAAGCGGGCAAAGCGCTGGGTGCAATGACTTGGCAGAGCACAACGTGAAAGCGCCGTTTCAGACTCCAAAAGAAAAGTGCATTCTGAGCGAGATGACGATTTAATCACGCCAGCCACGAGACACGAGCATGTTTGTGAAACACTTTGACCGGTAACCAGCCATGACAATTTGAAGTGTCTCAGGTTTTTGACTGAAGGTCTATGTACAAATCTAGTGGAAAGTTACACCCCAGAGGAAAAAGCAGATACCGGGGCCACATTCTAAATCTGATTACTTCTTTTTCTAATCTGTGCAATGCTGGATTGTCCGCACTCTCGGCTGGACAATCCGGCATTTCAGAATTCCGAGAGAAAACTGCCAAGTCACACGCTGCTCACGCAAGTCTCCAAAGGAAAACTGCCGAGACTGTTGGTCGTAGAAAAATGGATATTTATCTAAACAAATCAGGAACAGTGGAATGAAAACCTGAAACTTCAGACGCCTGTGAACGTGGAACACACTGTTCCCCCCCCCCGGCTTATCAGTTTAAACTGTTGTGGTCTTGCTGGAATTGAAGTGAAGATTACGTAAATGAATAAGGCGATCACAAACGAATACCTGATAATGTGACTGAAAAGTCAAAAACAACCGAGCTCAAAAGGTTCGTTCGTCTTCTGAGGGGGAACAAGGAGGCACAGATGGCGGAGAAATAGACAGGCCATAAAACGCGCTATAGGCTGCAGCGTCAGCGGCGGTGTTAGAACAGCCTGTGGGCTCTGTGGTGCAGCTCCATGTGTGAGCAACAGCGAGCGCTCCGGGGCAGAGCAGGCTCAGGTTTAATGGCCCCAGTAAAGCAGCGGTAACGCTCACTGGTGCAGGAATTGCCTTCATTAGATAGCCGAGCAGAGCTGGAACGCTGAGCCTCGGGGTGGTTTTGGCTCAGTTAAATGGTTCGCCTCCCAATTTATTGAATGTGCAAACGTGTAGTCTGTCTCAGCTGCACTTGTGTTTCTGTTTACGTGTCCGTGTGTACGGGGCTCCAAAATGTTTGTGTGTGTACTGTCTGTGCACACATGTAAAGTATAATGGTTAACAAGAGCCACCAGGGAAGATGCTGGAAGAATTTGATATCCACACTGTACAAAAACCCAGTAACTGTAAAAAATGACGTGCCCACCACTGTGGCTAGTCATTTCCTGCCTTGTTCTGTTCACGCCTGTCCAGAAAAATCACACACGCGTGACTCAGAAAACCCAAGGCCATCGTATGTGCAGCAGCATCGCACGCCGGAGGTGGAGTCCGTCTCATGCGCGGACCGTGATGTTGACGTTTATGGAGGCGTTTTACAAACGATTGTAAAAACCCCATAACACTACCAGACTGAATAAAATGCATCACTTTTCATCAGCTCATAATCAGTATAACAAGGCACTGTATATGTCATGTCATGATGAATGAGTGGTCAAACCTTTAAGGGAACATAATATGGAAACGCCAGTTGCTGAAGTGTTATTTCAACAGTTATTTTAACCCGTTCTCCAGTCAAATGTACTGTGTCAAGTGTTTCGTAAAGCACCTTCTCAATCTCCAGGGCTTTAGCTGCAATGGCCAGGGCTCGTCTCTCTTGGAAACTTTCTGTCGGCTTCTGGCTAGACTCCTCCTCCACCAAAGACGCTACTACGGGCAGCTCCTCCTTTTCCGCTTCTGGAGGATGGTTCTCCTCCTGAAAGAGGTTAAAGATAGAGTTCTTATGACTGAATAAATCTCCAATCAAGAAGGCAGAAGAGACACAATGAGAGCAGAGAAGAGAAAAATGTAGGTTAGCAACTTGAACGTACAGCCACAGATCATCGACGCGGCGCCGTGATCTGACCTACGAACTACAGAAAAGACGCGGTCGATGAAGCGTGTCGTGTAGGAATACTGGAGCGGATAGCAATCGCTGCAAAAGTCAAAGCACACTCTTTGGAAGCTGAGTGCAGAATAGATGTCGAGTTACATCTACTGCAAATTGAAAAATTGGGGGATTCGTATCATTTGCGGCACCGAGACCGACGGCGTGTCACGTGACACGACCTCCGCACAGTGCACTGTTATTACTTAGCAGATTATGACAAGAGCCTGGCTTAGTCATCAAGCGGATGTTGTCAATGAAACAGACACGGGAGCACTTTTTGTATCTTAAGAGAATCAAAAGTCTGGCCAGATAAGCCATGGTGGGCCTTCTAATGGGAAGACTGGAAACTAGACTACCCATAAGTAGCAGTGTGAATGCCAAAAGAAAGAGCAAAGGGGATAAATGAGCCCAACATTGGTTTACCACACTCAGTTTTTTTTCTTTTCTCATTTCCCCGATACTATTACTAGATGAAGGCCAGGGAGCAGAACTGCCGGGCCGTGACTAAAGTCCACTCAACGTTAAGGGAAACGTTTGAAATCTCTGTGTGACGGCAGGGGAGAGAAATTACAGGCGACGGTACATCACAAAGCTGAGTGCGGTCTTAAATACAAAAGGCACAACTCGTAAAAGCGCCATCTAATTATTCCTCCATCAAATTCCTCCCCTGAAGCGAAACTGCTTTATGTACATGTACAATTCTGCTCGTCGGCCTCAATCCCTCCTTCACCTCAATGAAAATAATAATCCGTGTGTGCGTCCTTGTCAGTTGACAGGACTCAGACCTACCTGGGAGAGATGTTTTAGTCTATATTTATAGCTTGGCAGATGAAATGTACATTTAGATGAAAATGGCGGTACGTGAGGAGTAATTTAATTTCAATGTAAAAAATTGGACTTTCACATTTTGATTGTGCAGGGTAAAGAACATTTGTTTTAAGGCAATTCCTGCGCAACAGGGAAATTAGACATCTGAGACACATCTTTCCTGTTGGTGGCTTAAGATGAAAAATCCTGCGCAAATATTGTTACACTGTCAATTGACAGGAATGTCGCTTTGTGTAAAGTTGCAACCTTCCAGTGACCTTTTCCCAGTTCTAGCCCATGCTCTCTTCACCCACACTAGACCACCCTGGGGTCACAGCCAGAGTCCAGGCTGCTTTTTCATTCCTCTCTTTTTAGTCTTCTTCTGTCTGGGGTGGCTCCAGAAAGCCTGCATGTGTTTGTTGAAACACCGCAGCAGGCAGAGAGAGAGAGGCCAGGGCCATTAGTGTGAGCTTTACTGGGGGCACAGAAACGGGGCTTTCATCTCGGCCAAGGTTATGGGTTTGTGCCCTCAGAACAGAGGAACAACAATGCACCACGGGCTACATCAAGTGTCCGTGTGTGTGTGTGTGTGCGCGGGGAGAGGAGGAGGATTTCGCGGAAAACTTTGATCACAGCAGTTGACGGGGTGGAGGAAGGTGGCTCTTCCAAAAAAAAGGCACATTGAGAAGAAGAGGAAAGGACCGTTTTCTCCGGAGCAACGTGTAATTTTGGATGCATCGCGGGACGTCCATGAGCTCACGCTTGTTCATTAGAAACGAAAACAGAAAAAGGGTCAACTTTCAAATGACCAGCACGCCGCCCTTTAGAAGATCTATGGGCTGCTAATAAGATAAGTAACGACACATTGTGGACATTAAAGCAACATTGAACCATAAAGTTTTATAGGCTTTGTGATCAAAGTGACGATATAACTTGTAAAAAATGTTACAACTCAGGCACATTATGAGAATGTTAAGTGGTTTTGCTATGCAAGTGAACCTATATCATTTTAGACATTTACTGCAGTGGCTACAAAAAGGAGCATAGCTTAAAAAAAGGGGGGAAGGGGCAAAAACGGTCCATCAGCAAAGACCGATGGACCTTTTTGACTCAAAATTGTTTTTAACCAGCAACAATCACTCATAAAGTAACTGTTACTTAGGTTACTTTGAATAATACTGTCAATTTTAAATTGCCATAGTGTGAAAATGCAAAAAAGTCTAGTTTCTATTGTCAGTAGTTTAAGAAATTAAACTTTGATTTCAATTAAATCTCATGTTTTCTCAGTGTTTACCTTGTTATTTAGTATACAGTATTAAATACAATTCTGCTAAGCTTCAGTAGCCACCTTTTTTGTAATATCATTTGATATTCTAACAGCAACATAGAATGCACTGACTAATCAGTCACTTTGTTTACACAAATACAGGACAATCACTTCTCTCTGCTGCTATATTTTGTTATCTTGCTGCTATATTTTGTTATCTCATGTTAATGTATACATAGTCATAGTTTCTGGAAAAAATGTAAACAACATTTCTCATTCTTATTTGATTGTTAATATTTTTATTTCTCTTTTAAAATTGTTATTTATATATTTGTATTTTGCACCAAGGGAGTGGCACCCAAATTTCGTTGTCCACAAAATAACAACAATAAAGGCTATTCTATTCTATTCTAATCAGGTTAGTTCATCAAACTCAATTTCTGCTTGAACAAAACTGTGTGTTATATCAAGAGGGAGCTAAATGCACATATTTGGTCATAATTAGTCAAGAGTCTTTTGTTTTGAGATAGATTTTGGATTGCTTGTCTTGGGCTTAATTCACCACGTTTAAAACAGAACGACTGCAAAGGATTCAAGTGATCCAATTGAGCACTTAATACTGTCTCTGAAAAAGAACCCTGTAATCACCACAACCTTTTTAAAAGTAGTCAGATGATGCAAATGCTTGCCATCTATACTTTTTCTTCTCTTCCATCCATCACGTGTGACAAGAATACGGTCTGAGAAGCGCAGTTAGCCAAAACACATCTCAATGAGTTCCTCTGGGACTAAGATCATGTGATAAAGTTTAACTTGGGCTAGTAAGTTACTAGCCTCGTCACTTCTGGGTGGCCAGTGCCAGATGCACCACGCTAAGCCTAATCACATCTGATTCTATTTACTCCTCGGCATTGGTTATCAACAAACAAGCAGTGGATACCTGCACTCAACACTTTCGCCCAAACAGTGAAAGTATTTTCTTTCTAATAGCAGAAGAGGAACAAAATGTCGTCGTCACACGAGCCCTCTTTCCCTCCGCCATTACTTTCTTTGTGTGATTGAGGTCTGCTTACACCACAGGTAAACAAAGCTCAGGGACTTGGCTTTCATGCTCAGTGCGAGTACCACTTTAAAACCCATTAACACACTTCAATGGGACTCCATGTTTATTAAAGGGATGGAATTTAAGAAGTTCCAGGTGCATCCTGCTGTACATCGACAGACAGAGTCGGTGGTACACACACACACACACACACACAGAAAAGTAGTTGGCTGGATTTATAGTAGGGCTGTCACTTTTTATCTGAAATTCAGATAGCCGTTTGAACTTGAGGGACTACGTTAAAAGTTGACCCTTTAGACCTCGGTCAGTTAAAATTATAAAGCACAGAACCACACCAGACCACGTGAAGTAATTACCACATTGTCCAGCAGGGGGGGGGGGCTGTGAGAAGTGGTCTTAGATCCACTTTGAACATGAAAACTAAAGTAACGAACAAATCTGTGGACTCGCATGCTCACTTAGCTTTCACTTAGCCACCTAAGTGAAGCAGCGGAGGCATCATAACAAGAGATCAATCAACGGTAAGATTAATGATAAATAATGAAGTCACATGTGGCCGGTGCACAAATATCCATACGTCTTCAGAGGAAAACAATGTCACGTAATATTTGTTTCAACTCAGCTGTTGGAGTACGTGACAGCTGTAATTTATAGTGTGGAGTTCAGAGATTTATATTCATGAAAAGAAACAAAACGTTCTTGTCTTTTTTTTTGTTCAGTCAAGTAAACGTAACATTGCAAGTACAATAACACCAGTACTGCAATGTCGAGAAACCAATACTTGTGAGTAAAAGATCATCATCTCACCTTGATTGATACCGCACTGTGTGGCGAGCCTTCTCTTGACAGGCCAGGAATTTTGTCTGAGGAAAATGAGAGTGACACGAAAAGGTTTAATAGGATGAGACGAGAGTGGAGGATAAAAAAAACTAAAAAGATACCAGCAAGAGGCAGAAATTAGCGAAATAAAGTGGAAGATTAGTGAGTCTAGAAAGTGACGGGGTTGGGACTTTTTGGCGACACGGTCTGTAAACATGCTGAAGTTTGGTTTCGGGATACAGACAAGTACCTACGGCTTGAACATCTGGAACAATAAAGTGGTGGATTCACTGTAAAACATTATGGACACTGCCTCCTCTCTAGTCACTCCAGTACCAACAAAGAACAGTCATTTTGATAGCCGAGTCCTTCCAGCAAACATGAACTCCAAGCACCTAGCAATAAAACCAAAAACCCCCGGGGTGGAAAGGATGACTTCAGGAATATCCATCAGTCACCCTATACCCTCTCTCCTCTCCTCTCCTCATCCACACACGACCCGCTGGCATCTTTATTAGGCTTGACAAAGTGACAGACAGAACGGAGAGGAAGGACGGCTGCTGGACAGATTAGAAACGCTCTCCGTCTCGCTCAGGTTACGCAGAGCGAGACTAGGTTAAGTTTAACGATTTTAACCTTTGTATTTTTTTTTGCACAACAAATCCTCTGCGTGTCCTCTCATACTGTCGTCATGACTTTCTATTGAAAACAAAAAAAACAAAAAAAAGGCCAGAAAATGGTGACTGATGCAGCTTTTCCACCCCAACCACTCGACTGTACTCACCGGCCATCTTGCTCTGAGAATAAGACTCTTCATATCCTGTAGGAAGACCAAACCGTAAAAGGTCACTGCATGTGCACATGACAACTACACTAATTGATCCCACAGCAAACTTGCAATCATGCCAACTGCTCGGACAGACCGGTAAAATAAAACATGATCGATGGATGGACCTCCAAGAGTAGAGCATTCCAAAGCGTTTTAAAACATCGGCCATCTAGGGGGAATCTGTACCATGGTCGACTAAACTTCACAAGCAAAACGAAACTAAACAAATGGAAAGTTAAAAAGAAGGAATGGCTAACACTGAAGATGGGAGAAGGTTTCAACGCTTGTGGAAACGAGGAGGTTGGAAGATGAAGCAACACAATGTACAAAGAACATGCAGCAAACAGGGAGATACTTAAGCACTTTTATACTTCACAGTCCAGTGTCAGTCAGATCAATAATATAGATATATCAGTCTGCCACTGATCAATACTGCTAATAAGATATTTCCTGCTTTGTCCAAATACTTTGACCGCTTTGATATCGACTGTAAAACATACTGGGAGATCATTTTCAGATCAGATCAGATTATAAATGATTTAGTGCGTTGTTCAATGAACGGAGAATAATATGGAACAACATAAGTGCAGCTTGCACATTTAATCAGAAAAGAACATTTAGAGATATAGGAATCGTAAAAAGTGCTAATGTATCTCCCTAACAGGAAGTAGAAATTGTTTCCTAAATAGAACACACAACAGCAAAAGTACCACATTTTTCAAATTAAAACAAAATTGGTGAAGCAACTAACTTCAGACCTGGGTGAAATAATTGTAGGACATTATTATTTTTGCTTTAATATTTTATATAGGATTCAATTTGAATGTAGTTAGTCATTAAGTATCTTCAGGTATTTTGTCTTCTGTCTTTGCAGCTTTAAAATTTAGAAAGCCGAAATCGCAAAAAACAAAAAAAAGCATGCGAGAGACAATCTCCTCTTCACCCAGGTCTAAGATCATGTGCTCATGGCTTCATGTACAGACCCAAAGTGTCATGTCCACTCTGTTGAGTAAAGAGCGACCCCCAGAGGTGCTCAGTAGCACCCGCGTGACCCTCTGGACCATCTGCACCTAAAAAGCCAGTGAGCCAAATCATCAGTTACGGACAGACAGTGAAGTAAGAAACAAATAAATAGGTGGGGAAATAAGGGAGTGGGGCAGACACTTATGCGGGTGGTTGTACTGAACTGAAAAGGCTCCATCGGACGATGGGGAAACTAACAATTCTACATACTCTTGCCTTGCTGTGAGGGAAATGGCAGGCCCTTGGCTCTGTCGGGTGAGTAGCCTCTGCTACTGACGCTGGAGCCTGAGCGGCTGTGAGGGGAGCGGGCCGCCTCACGGCGAACCGGAGAGCGTTCTCTGAGCGGAGGGAAGGGAGCAGCTTTTCTTCTGTAATGGTCTCTCTCCTCTCTGCAAATGTACAGGAACATGTAATCTGCCATAATCTGAATTACATCTAGTGTTTCAGTTGATGACAACATGTATT
This sequence comes from Solea solea, assembly GCF_958295425.1. Lineage (NCBI taxonomy): Eukaryota > Metazoa > Chordata > Actinopteri > Pleuronectiformes > Soleidae > Solea > Solea solea. Next base: position 30,280,282 of record NC_081136.1, on the reverse strand, counting down.
TCCCCCCCTGTTGTCCTATCCACCACTACTGATATTGTTCTGCGACTTTCAACCTGAGCCCTTTCTGTGCTGACAAAGAACAATGCTGCCCTCTAGTGTTTATAATGTTCACTGCAAAAAACACATCAAGCAACAGATTCAGTATCTTCTACTGTATATAGATAACATTTCGGCCCCTATACTGTTACATGCATTTGGTTTGAAACATTGCAAGTTTTTCATTTCATCCAAATAATAAACCAGTCATTACAGACATTCGCTGACATGAACGAAATGCACATCTTTAAACAATTATGGCAAATGGATTACACATGTGTAGATGTATTCACTCATACCCTCTGTCCAGGTTGAGAATGGCCTGCACTAGTGTGTCTTCTCCACTCTCTGGAAGCGACCTAGGTGCTGGGTAGATGCCCTGATTTCGTATGTTATGAGGAGGTGGAGCGCGGGCACTAAGGAGATAAAAACACATCAAACAAGTGCCATCTCGTGCAGTGATTAATCATTTAAATAGGAACATTTATGACCTAAAACAGAATTTATGTCCACACGTGTTGGTGGAACTTATCCCCAATCTCTGAACAGAGATTAAATCGCTTTAGTCTCTGTTTGTGAAGTTTTAAGCTAACTTGAAACATGAAAGCCAAAGTTAAAGAGGGCCTTTTTCTAATGTCATTCATGCTGAAGAAAGAGAGAAACAATAACATAAGTTACACTTGGACCAGTGTCAAAAAGACCTCTACTTATACCAAAGTCACAAATGAAAACACAGATATCACGTATGAAAATGAGTTATTAGCCTGCTAATAACTGAAGGCCATTAAGTTATGAAAAGAAAGTCAAGAAGTCACCATCGGAAGTATGCACTTGCTGGTCTATTCTATGTATATTTTTAGATTTAACAGGTCATGCAAAGCATGATTTACTGGCACTGAAGGTTCAACCCTGGCGAAAAGACGCCTGTAAATCTGTCAATTTAAATCTCTTGCCTGAATTTCTAAACACCCTGACATTGCTCGTCTGAACACTTGTCTAATGGTGTGGAGCCGGGCGAGACGTGAGACTGAAAGAAATGTATATAAGGTGCGACGGGCCAATATGGGTTCGAGCAGACGGTGATTTATGGCTGCTGCTATGTAAACATGCATTTAAAAACAGGGGTGGTGTGAAAACAAGACTCCTGCAGAGATCCTGCCTCCTCAGCTGAAGCAGGGGATTTGTGGCAAACATTGGGAGAAGGAGAAGTTTACCTAAACTCCATAGGCCTTCCTCCTGTGTGAGGCTCCTCCCTGGGTCCTCTGTAAGGAAACTCCTCCTGCAACAAATATGTCCAAGGTGCTTTAAAGTGCAGGTTTTTCTACATGAGTTGATGCGTCCTTAAGTAAAAACTAACATTTAACTTACATCAATCCATGTCAGCTTTAAGTTACTTTAAATCTTCAGTTATAAAAACAAATGCAACAGAATGACAATGAACGGAATACAGTTTAACAACCTGTTCAATTAACAAGTCAATCAAATGTTAATTGTTTTGCCATCTTCACAATTGCTTATAAGAAGCTGTATGCGAGTCATATATTGCCCTCACCCTTCTCGAAGGTGGAGGGGCGGCTCGGCGTTCGCCAGGGAAATGAGCGTTGTCGCCGTGGAAGCCCCTCTGATCTTCATGGTAATTTCGGGGGCCGCCACCATTAGGGAAAAAGCGGGGCCCTCCTTCGTAATCGTACCGGTTGTAGTCATCCTCTGGCCTGCCAAAGGGGCCCCTCCTGTCCACTGCTCCACCAGCTCGTGGATATGATGGCCCCTACAACAATGGATTTGACATTTATTATTGTTGACCACTGTTCAAGTGAATTTAATTGTATTAGGATTATAAACCTATTGGCCAAAAGCTATTAAAATCATACATACAACACCGTCATCATGAACTTAAACTTTAACTTGGTCGACTTAAACTTTAACTGTTCTAATAGTTTAGGACATTGTGAACCTCCTCTAAATGACACATACTGGCTTCAGATACAGATCCTTATTGTGTTTGCATGTGCATGCACTAGAATATGATAAGCGAAGGTCAAAGATGTTATCAGGATAATGGACTCGGTTCACACTCACTGGTCTCTCGTTTAAGAACCGGTCCTCATACACCTCCCGTATGTTGCGGTCTCTCCTGTATGTCACTGAAAAAAGCGAAAGAGTGAAAGATGTGCAGGAGTGGGAATCACAGGGTACCTCACAATATGATATGTGATACAACGATTCTGTGATAATCACTATATTGCAAGACAATGATATCGCAATACATCACGATATCAATCTAAATATTCACAACAGAGAACAATGTGCATAAAGTCATGTATTTAATGTGGATGGGGCATCCTTGAAGTAGGTTTCTCCACCATTCTCCACCATTACCACCATGATATCATAATGATAAAATAAAACCAGGACAACTATTTACAATTTCACAATGCTGACTCTGCACCCCCCCCAAAAAAAATTAGAAACTCACTTTTTGATTTAAGGAGGATGTTTCTGTGCGTTATTTAGGATTTTAGGCACAACCTGGAACACAGACAGGGGAAAAGGTTTGAGATAAGCTTTCACTCAAGACATTGTAAGATAACTATGCTAGCATCACACCAAATGATTTTGAGACTATTTCACAGTTGTGGACACATTTCCGTGCTCTAATAAAATTAAGAGTTTTGCTGGAGTTGTCCATTCATCTTCATTCTCGACTCTAGCCAATAGTGATGTGACATTTTCAACAACAATTGGATGAGGTCTAAGCAAACAGAAAAGTAAATAGGACTTGGCTAACATACAGGATATACAGAAATGTGTTATGTAGTAGTAGTAGTCTTGTAAATACTGACCACACAATATAGTATTTGCAAACAGTTTAGACATAAAATGAGAGACTGTGGTCTTTAGCAAAAGTATTTTCCAAATCGTGTGCATAAGTTGAAAAGTGCTCTACTCAAAAAAAGTGCATAAATGCATAGTATAAAGAGTACATTGGGGAAAAAACATAAAATAGGTAGCAGTGTATGACTGGGAGATGAAACACAGTTAAGAGCCGGATGTGGTTTATCCCTGCAAACTACATTGACCGATAGACTAACATCCTTTTAACCAACGGCGCTTATATTTAAGGACACAACACTACACCGACGAGTCACAAAAACCAATACAACATTCTCTGTGGCTGATTGAACCGCTATTTACAGTGGCAGCGAACAACTAGCCTGGCTAACTAGCTATCATCCATGTCTATAGCAACACTTTGCACGTTCAATTTATTATGAGGTTAGCTTAGCGTTACTGCAAAACAAAAATGACAGATAAATATGTGGGATAAATTACGGTCTTGTGTGATAAATACACGTGGAATAACCTTCGGCCAAAACGCAAGGTAGTCCACATAGAATAGCAAAACAATCTTGCCTTCTTCTCTCGGCTAGTTAGCCTAGCATAGCCTCTCCCGGTGGGACATCGACATTTTCGATTGGACGAGAGCTATTTGTACGTCATCACATTGCGACGTGCAAATGTGATGGTGTTTGTTTTCGTCTGCTACAAATAAATACACGATATACTACTATACTTTCGGCGAATTTTGATATTGTTGGTGGTGGTGTTGGTGAGTAGTTTAGTTAATACAATTGGTACCAACTCTTTCAAATTACTAGTACTCGGGTGACTAAATGTTTAACGATACTCTAAAGCTATTAGCTAATAGTTAACAGTTCATTTAGTAGATATTTTGGAACACTTACTTTGTCCTGTCCTGTTCTTTGTCCTTACAGTCCGTCTTATGCGTCCAGTATGAGCGGGGGTTTAGCACCAAGCAAAAGCACAGTGTATGTGTCTAACCTGCCTTTCTCTCTTACCAACAACGATCTTCACAAGGTAATTTGTTTCCATGTCAAAGTGAAAGAAAACATTAATTAATCAGAGTCAACTTGCATACTAAAAAAGATCACCGTCTCATTTTAGCTCTTCACCAAGTATGGAAAAGTTGTCAAGTAAGTCATGGCTCTGCCACTTTATTTTATTATTGATAAATAAGATAATATGATAAAATAAGATGCACTTTAACTGATTCTCCACTAATTCAAATTGACACAGCAGCACAAATGGTAGTAGTAATGTCTTATAAGGGATACATAAACATGTTAAGACTAGAAACAAAATGTTTGCACATTGTGCAAAATAAACAGAATGGAGGTGCCAGTTTTTATGCATTATGTGCAAGAACAGTCTTTTGAGGTTTAGTTAAAATTAAAGTCACCAATGGAGGATTTGCTCTTGGCTTCGCCCTGAGTTGGTAAACGGAATCGTTTGTTACAACTGTCGTTAAATAATATGTATATCATGGTAATATGCATTTGTTGACAAGCCAATGATAATGGGGAAAGCAGGACTTCAAATGTACTAACAACCTTGACTTCAGACCAAGTACAGTTGCCTATGTTATAATATTTTATACAAAGATGATTACATTGTTTTATTTTTCAAGATATTAGACACAAAAACTAACCCCCCTCAAAACAACAATAGTAAACTATTTTACATTTTCAGCTTGGCTTTTATAACCTTTTGCTCATTGTATGCACATTGTTTGAATAACTTGATTTATGAATGAGATGGACAACAGGGCGAGATGACTTCAATAACAAGTCCTCACATACAGCAGGCTGAAATGCTCTAGATACAGATGACAAGCAAACTATTTACACTTTCTAGTCCAACAGTAACAGGACCAGGTCACCAATCACTCAAGCAATGCAGACCTGCTCAGGCTTTGACAGAGGTGACATTCACCCTGTTCATGAGTTCATGTACCCTCAAAATAATCTTGACAGTATTTGGATGTTGAAATCCTACACTGTGTCTCTTTAATACCTTTCGCCATTTTAAAATATGCATTGATGGTTATTGAAATCTTTTCCAGGGTCACAATTGTCAAAGATAAGGTCTCTCGACAGAGTAAAGGGGTGGCGTTTGTTCTCTTCCTCGACAGAGAATCAGCTCATAACTGTGCACGAGCAGTGAACAACAAGCAGGTGAGACTATTTCATATGTAGACCATTGGTTTTAACATGTTATGTCCTTGTTAGTGTTGGTTAGTCACTTGTCAGATTTATACATTTGTTTGTCTCTCAGTTGTTTGGCAGAACAGTCAAGGCGAGCATTGCAGTCGACAACGGACGGGCAACTGAGTTTATAAGAAGGCGGAACTACACAGACAAGACTAAATGTTATGAATGTGGGGTTAGTGAAAATGTTGTGGCATTTTTATCCTTGTTAAATATTAATTCCAAATCAGTTTTCTGTTTTAAATTCTAATGTGCAGGAAAAAACCTGGCAGATTTGTATGAGGTCTTAAAGAAATGTTTTGTTTTTGATAAAAAATTACAGGATACAGGTCATCTGAGCTACGCTTGCCCCAGTAACATGCTCGGAGAAAGGGAACCCCCGAAGAAGAAAGAAAAGAAAAAGAAAAAGGCTAAAAAACCTGAGCATGTGTACGTTTTTAATCGCTCCCATTGTGAGGTGTTGTATAATGGTCGGTTGCTTGCTTGCTTTAATTCCTGCATCTTTCCCCTTGTAGTGAAGAAGAAGAAGAAGAAGAAAGTGAAGAAGAGGGAGAGGACCCAGCATTAGATAGTCTGAGTCAAGCTATAGCTTTTCAGGTGAGTGTGCAGGTACCAAAGAAAGACAGTGTTGACATGTGATTAAAGGTTTTTGCACGACACAGAGTGACCTATGGAAAAAGGTAATATGTCCTCTTTTCTTTGTTTCCTTCCAGCAAGCTCGTATTGAGGAAGAGGAGACACAAAGGAAGCCGGCACCTGCTTTGTCTCAAGAAGCACACACTTCAACAGACCCAGATTCTAAAAAACCAAGGATTAAGAAGAGCGCATACTTCAGTGATGAAGAGGAGCTCAGTGACTAATAATTATGATGACTAACATCTATTCAGCACCTAATTGTTTTGTAAATATGGGTTTGGTTTTTTTGTGGTGTGTTGTGTTACATTATTTGTCATTCGAGCGCTGAGACATTTGTTTACAGAAGTACTGTAAGAATGGTGATTGTGTGTGAGATTTTAAAAATAATAACATTTATTAAAACAATGAGTCTTTATTATGACAAACCACTTTCGGTTACTCATGCATTCACCAAAAAGCGTTAAGAAAAGGTCACTACTTTTAGTTCAGTGTAGTAGATTTGTGTTATAGTTGTAGAACAGTGGCATCCTTTGACATCTTATGACAAACATAATATGTGAAATAAAAGTGGTCCAGGCTACACTGAATATTAACATTTAAAATACATAATAAATACATGTTAGGGCCACTGTACCAACACTAATAAAAACTAAATAAGCAAATCGCAGTTAATCTGTCAATCACTGCGGAGAAGGATGTGCATTTGTTAATTACTGACTTGGTAGGTTATGAATACGTCTGTATATAGAAAACCAAAGGATGATTATTGTTCATTTGACTGAATTGTGCATCGCTTTCCTCGCATGCATGATATACACATTCTAATAGGAGTGTAAACGAATTACTCCTGTAATAAAGACCAACATATTGGAACAGCCATCATGCCACAATCCAGGCATCAGTGATGTGCTGTCCTTGAAATGAAGAGTTGCGGGAACCCCGAGCTTCCTGCTCTCCCCCGTCTCTCCATGTTCGCTAGGGATCATGGTCTTTGGAGTCGGCTTGCGTCAACACGCAGACAAAGCGAGGGATTCCCTGATGTCTTTAACGCGTCTGTGCGGCATGTCTGCAGCGAGCGAGGCCAACACAAAGATGGAGGGGTGTGATGATGAAAGCACAGTGAACGGATGTGAGTGGGCTCGTGTTCACGCCAGGCTGCTGCTGCTGCAGACGCTGTCGGAAATGGACATTAAAAGGTTTGGAGCTCGTGGCAATGACAATTCATGATTCAAGATTGCTTTTTATTGCCAGTAGAAACGTGTGCAAACACACGCACACACACATAGAAAAGAAAAGAATGACATGCAAATAAAATGTATAACACATAAATAAAAGAAAGCGACGACTAGTACTCATTATTATTAATGAAATGCATTTGTTATTGTCAACTGCTGCGGTTACATTCGTGTCATTTTCATTCCAGTATTTTTCACTTCCGGGATAATTAAGTAGCCAAAGTGAGTCAATAATGTTTAAAAACGTTAAACGTTTACATTAAATAGGTCATTGTCCTTATCAGTATGCCCGTTTAAATATAATAATACATTTTATTTACATTTTGAGCATGTTATTTTCGGTCATTATCGTTACCTGCATGTCTTTTGTCTTTTTATTTTCGCGATGAAAGTCATTAATATATTATATTAAAACAGTGCTGCAGTAATGGATTAGAATGTACATAAAGCTGCAGTTGTATTAACATATATGCAGATGTGGAGCACAGCCCCTCCTTCGTGGAGCTTTGATGGAATAACAGCGTATTACTGGTTATTACCAAATAACAACACGGTTATGAGCCCAATAACACAAAAATACCAGCTCACAGAGGGAACGTGAAGGCAACAACGATTCATCAAGATGAATGTCAGCCTCGGGAAGTAACCCGGCCTCTGATTGGCCGCGGTGCGTCACGTGACCATTTCCCAAGCGGAGTTTCCACGACAGCTGGAAGCCGAGCGGCACAGACGCATCGCGTCTTCTTTTGCTGAAATTGTCGGAAATAACGCGACTTTGTGCTCGTCTCAGCGCCTTCACAGGAACCCTGGTCTGGCATGGGCGACAAGAGGAGTCCCACAAGGTAACAAAAATGAAACACCCACTCGCTGTGTCCCGAATATTCAAGCTAGGAGAGGGAGCGGTAATCGGCGAGCGCACTGGAAAAAAAAGGCTTTTTCTTCACCGTGTCTCTCTCTCTCCCTCGCTCGCTCTCTGCTTTTGAGTGTGTGCGCGCGTGCGAGATGCACGCGCGGGGGTGTTAAAACCTCATCGCCAATTACAGTGTCGGATCTCAGCGCGCTCGCAGATGATTTCCTAAATCCTACAAGGCTGATTTACCCAGATGTTTTCTATCGATTGTCTGACATGGAAGCGATCTCAACTCACTCCTCTTGTCTCCATTTCTCCCCTACAACATTCTAATCTTACTCCTCCTCCTCCTCCTTATTAATCTTATTTACATTTTACTGTTTTAAAGGCCGAAGCGTCAACCGAAGCCCTCCTCCGACGAGGGGTTTTGGGACTGCAGCGTGTGCACATACAAGAACACGGCCGAGGCTTTCAAGTGCATGATGTGTGATGTGAGGAAGGGCACTTCAACAAGGTAAGACGATGGATGGATCTGAGCTTCCTCGCATTTTTAGTGACTTCCAGTGTGTATGTTTGGGTGGGAGGGGTCCTCGGGGACCCAGTTGCTCCTCTTATAACTCCACTTAAACAAACTGTTCTACCTGTTCCTTAAGAAAATGGGCTTAACGTAGCACATGTATGCACTCACCGGCCACTTCTTTAAGAAATTGTGTGTACCTAATAAAGTGACCAGTGTCTACTGCTGTTGTAACACATCTGCTTTAAGGTTTGAGGTGTTGTGTGTTGGTCAGAAATGGTCTTCTGCATACCTTAGTGCTAATGAGTGGTTAGTTGAGTTACTGCTGACTCTCTCTTAGAGATGGCTCAGTACCACAGACCATATATGAAACACTCAGTGCGCTTACGTGCATGTTAAAAGTTAGGGCTGAACAATTAGTCCAAATGTTATCGAAACCGCAACACGGACTGAAGAGAACATCGTGGTTTCTCACACATTTGCAAAGATAGCGCACGGTAATCGTTTTGAATGTGTTATTCAAATAAAAATGAGAATAGTGCCAGTCTCTCTCATATCGCAATAGCAATTTCAGTCAAATCAATCGCAATTAGATATTTATTCAGCCTTATTAAAAGTCAGATTTGACCGACTAAAATCGAGCTAGTCTTAGTCGGACTAACATACTTGGATGACGCGATTCATAGTCCGATTACTCTTGCACGTATACGCTTAGTCGGACTGGAGTCGGACTTGGTGTTCTGTACATGCACCGAAATGTCCTGCCAGGAAGTAAAAGGAGATGATCTACGTATAAACAACAGTACTGTTGCTGGAAATCATACGGTGGCGTCTTTCTTTCGGACAACACAGCAACCACGAGAGCCATGCTCGATCTAATTTGTATCACGATTAATTCAGCAGGTACAAAACCTACAGAACCACAGCACGGTCCAGCTCACCGTTTGCCGTTTGTTTTTCTGTGACTGATTCAAATCGCTCTAGCTTGTAGAGAGATACAGCGCCACCTACTACTTCTACTCCGCATGTTTACTCGGACTCGGCATGTTGTCCGGTTGCCTGTCTTAGTCGGACTACCGCCTTAGCCCACTTGAACTGTGCTTGTAAACGTACTGACTGATGTCCTCGTTTGGTTTCCTCCTTGAAGCCAACCAGGAAATACGAATTATTGAACAGCCGCTAGGGGGCGACTCTGCCGTTTGCACAAAGAACTCCTTTGAATGGAAGTCTACGGGGAAGTGATCCTACTTCCCACTCGAT